>NW_026020060.1:0-258535 GCF_900185275.1 Solanum verrucosum
TATGCATGTTCTTATGAAATCTATGCAAATGTTTTAAGGATGCTTTTAGAGTGAAGTATCAATGATATATGTGTTGATGTGTTGTTGAAAGGATTTTCTCGTATACACATGAAAGCATGATTGTGAAAGGTTTTCTCACATAATAAGGATTCTAAGGTTGAAAGGTCTTCTCACCTAATTAAATCAAAGATTAAGAGTTATCCTAATGAAATCTAGCTTGGATTAGTTATTGAATGATACATTTCCATGATGATAACTTATCTTGGATTGGCAAGATGAAGTGATCTTCCACGGATAAAAAGAATAAGTAAGAAATGACTATTATGTGGGATTTATGCTTAGCACCGAGAGGATATTGAGATGGATGCTCTCCCGTTAGTAGAGGTCGAGTTTCTAGTAGCAATCTCCTTATCCTTTACCTTTGTGCCCCCATAGGATGATTGTCTATATATACATTAGCTAGTGGATCCACCTAATCTAGAAGTCCATGGTCCATACCTTGGCAAATAGGACAACCCTTTTCGGTGTGGAAATAACTGAGGGATCATGTTATAGCTCAGATGGTCCCTATGTCAGTTAAGGCTTCTTCCCACAATAATAATGAACTAAGGTCACTTTAAGAAGTATCGCAAATGTGTTCAAAGGTTTGAAATGATGTGAGCTTGCATTGACCATGATTTATGAATTTTTATTTCTAACCCTATTATATCATGTTTTAGATTGGTCAGTTGCATGTCATGAAATGTCCCCTTTTAGTATGATTTAAATGTTTTTTGCATAGCTACCAGTCTTGGTACGTTGTTTTGTACTAACGCATACTCTTGCCTACATTTCTCCAAATGTAGGGTCTGACGATCAGGTTTCTCAGTTTCGTGGCTAGTGGTGGATTAAGAGGTTCCCGAGCTTTGTTGAGTCCTTATGCTTCGAGGATGGATTTTCATTGTTCTTAGTTTTCTTTCTTATTTTAGTTTTGGACATGATGTCTGGACGAGGCCCAATTTCATTCTATTGTATTAGATGGCTACTGAGACAAGTGTGTTAGACTTCTGTTTTACTGTTATAAAACTTTGTATTTGAAATGTTGTTTTTAATTCCTTTGTTCTATTTATTATGTTATGAATGCTAAGTTTCTAGTATGGGGTCCCTTGGGGTCCTATACGACATACTACATCTAGGGTGTACCCTTGGGTTGTGACAAATTTGGTAATTAGATCACAAGTTTTAAAATGGTTTTAGGATGTCTCATAAGCCACGTCGAGTAGAGTATTGTTCATGAGTGTGAAGCGCGCCACATTTATGAATGAGAGGCTACAAGATGTTTATAAAACTCCACTTCTTTCATTACTCTAAATTCGTGTGATAGAGTTTAACTCTATAAGATCTCTATTCTAATCCTTATCTGATATTCTACAGGACATGGCTACTCAAAGAGCTTATGCTAGAAGGAATGCGAGGGAGAATGCGGAACAAGAAGCTCCTCCCCAAGCTCCTCAAGTTCTGGTCAATACTTTTCTCGAGCAAGTGACTAATGCGGAGTTTAGGGCAGTTTTTCAAGTGTTGGCACAAGCCTTGATGGCCCAAGCCAATAGGGAGGTTTCGGTTACCGTGAATCCAAATGTGGGTACGACGGCTTCTAGAGTGAGGGGATTCACTAAGATTAATCCTCCAGAGTTTCATGGTTCTAAGGTTGGGGAAGATCCTAAATAGTTTATTGATGCGGTTTATAAGGTCTTGATGATCATGAGAGTGATGCCGGTGGAAAATGTGGAGTTGGCCGCTTATCAACTAAAGGGTGTTGCTTAAACTTGGTTTAACCAATGGAAATAAGGGAGACCAAAAGATGCGGGTCCTATTGATTGGGAGAAGTTTAAGGCCATTTTTCTTGATAGATTATTTTCCCTTGAGATGAGGGAGGCAAAGGTGCTTGAGTTTATCAACCTTCGTCAAGGAAGTATGAGTGTGAGGAAATATACTTTGAAGTTCACACATTTGTCTAAATATGCTTCAACAATGGTTGTCGATCCTAGGACAAAGATGAGTAAGTTCATTTCGGGTGTGTTCGAAATGATGGTTAAAGAATGTCGTACCGCCATTCTCATTAATGACATGGACATCTCTCATCTCATGGTTCATGCTCAACAGATTGAAGAAGAGAAACTTAAGGAAAAGTCTAGGGAGACAAAGAGGGCTAAAACCGGTGATGGTAATTTCTCTCATGCAGGGTCCGAGGGACATTGTCGTCCTAGGTTTCAAAAAAAGTTTTCCGGTCAAGGTTCCTCCAATGCTTCTCCTAAGTTCAATATATATAGGGTGTCTAACCCTAATCCTCAAGGATGGAATGGTAGTGGATCTTCATTGCCTATGTCTACTTGTACTAGGTGTGGAAACAAGCACGAGGGTAAGTGTCTAGCTAGCATGGATGGTTGCTTCAGTTATGGTAAAAGTGGTCATAAAATGAGAGATTTCCCGATGTTTACGGCTAAAGGAAGAGAGGGCAATCAATCTCCTCCTAGTGGTTCGAGTCCTAATGCTCCCAAGCAAAATCGATTATATGCACTTCAGACTCGTGGTGAACAAGAGGGTTCTCCTAATATGGTTACCAGTATGTTGAAAGTTTTCCAACTTCATGTATATTCTTTACTTGATCCCGGTGCTATCTTGTCTTTTGTGACGCCATATGTGGCTATGAGGTTTGATGTTCTTCCGGATGTGTTGTTAAATTCTTTTTCTATCTCTACTCATGTTGGTGATTCTATTGTGGCTAAGAGGTTCTATAGAAAGTGTCTTGTTTCCTTGTCCCATAGAGTTACTTCTGTTGACTTGGTAGAGCTTGGTATGCTAAATTTTTTGATGTTATCCTTGGTATGGAATGGTTGCACTCATGTTATGCTCATTTAGATTGTAGAATACGTGTAGTCAAGTTTCAGTTCCCGAATGAGCTTGTCCTAGAGTGGAAAGGGTGAAATTTTATGCCTAAGGGTCAGTTTGTCTCTTGTCTTAAAGCTAGAAAGATGATTACTAAGGGTTGCATTAACCATCTAGTTAGGGTGAGGGATGTGGATTCCGAAAACCCTAATCTTGAGTCTGTCCCCATTGTTAATGAGTTTCCGAAAGTGTTGTCAGATGATTTATTCGATATTCCTTCTGAGAGGGAAATAGACTTTGGTATTGACCTTCTCCCAGATAAGCAACCTATTTATATTCCTCTTTACCGTATGCCTTTGTCAGAATTGAAGGAGTTGAAAGAACAATTGAAAGATTTGTTGGATAAGGGTTTCATCCGACCGAGTATCTCTCCATGGGGTGCTCCAGTTTTGTTTGTTAGAAAGAAAGATGGTTCTCTTCGTATGTGTATTGAATATCATAAGTTGAACAAGGTGACCATTAAGAATAAGTATCTTCTTCCAAGGATAGATGACTTGTTTGATCAACTTCAAAGAGTGAGTTACTTTTCTAAGATTGATTTTCGATCGGGTTATCACAAATTGAGGGTGAAGGAAGATGATATTCCAAAGATGGATTTTTGAACTCGGTATGGTCATTATGAGTTTTTAGTAATGTCATTTGGGTTGACTAATGATCCAACGATGTTCATGGATTTGATGAATAGGGTGTTCAGACAATACCATGACATGTTTGTAATTATGTTAATTGATGATATATTGGTCTATTCAAGAAGTGAGAATGAGCATAATGATCATTTGAGAATCATGTTAGAAATTCTTAAGTACCAACTACTCTCTGCAAAGTTTAGCAAATGTGAGTTTTGGTTAAGGTCCTTAGCTTTTCTTGGTCACATTGTTTCAAGTAAGGGCATTGAGTAAGATCTTAAGAAGATAGATGCAGTCAAGATTTGGCCTAGACCTCTATCCCCTTCAGATATTAGAAATTTCTTGGGTTTAGCCGATTACTATAGAAGGCTTGTTGAGGGATTCTCTTCAATTGTCTCTCCTTTGACGGCTTTGATTCAAAAGAAGGCCAAGTTCATATGGTCTGAAGTGTGTGAGAAGAGCTTTCAAGAGTTGATGGATAGACTTACTTCCACTCCAGTACTGTTGACTTTACCGGAAGGGACTGATGGTTTTACTATTTATCTGATGCTCTAGAATTGGGTTAGGGTGTGTGCTTATGCAAAATGGGAAGGTTATTGCCTATGCCTCAAGGCAACTTAAGATTCATGAGAACAATTATGCTACTCATGACCTTGAACTAGCGGCGGTTGTTTCTGCCTTAAATATTTGGAGGCATTATTTGTATGTGTTCATGTAGATGTTTTTACCGACCAAGAGAGTTTGCAATATGTGTTCAATCATAAGGATATAAATCTTCACCAAAGAAGGTGGCTTGAGTTATTGAAAGATTATGACACGAATATTCTCTATGACCCCGGTAAAGCAAATGTGGTGGCAAATGCTCTTAGTTGGTTATCTATGGGTAGTGTTGCTCATATTGAAGAAAGTAAGAAAGAGGTTGTTCGAGATGTTCATAGATTGGCCCAGTTAGGTATTCAGTTATTGGACTCTACCAAGGGTGGTGTTATGGTTCACAGTGATTCTGAATCATCTTTTGTGATGGATGTGAAAGCCAAGCAAGGTCTTGATCCAATTTTGGTTGACTTAAAAGAAACGGTGCTTAATAAATCCGTTGAGTCTTTCTCCCAAGGGGGAGATAGTGTACTTAGATATCTAGGTCATTTGTGTGTTCCAAATATTGATGACTTGAGGAAACAAATCTTGTCAAAAGCCAATAATTCGCGGTATTCCATTCACCCAGGAGCCACCAAGATGTACCGTGATTTACGGGAAGTCTATTGGTGGAATAGGATGAAGAAGGATGTTGCGGAGTTTGTGACTAAGTGTCCTAGTTGTCAACAAGTTAAAGTTGAGCATCAAAAACTGGGAGGTTTGTCCCAAGACATTTGCATTCCTACTTGAAAGTGGGAATATTTGAACATGGACTTTATTGTAGGTTTGCCTCACACCCGGCAGCAACATGACTCAATTTGGGTTATAGTAGATCAAATGACAAAATCAGCTCATTTTCTTCCCATCAAGATTTCCTATTCGGCAGAGGACTATGCCAAGTTGTACTTGAGAGAAATGGTAAAGTTGCACAGAGTGTCTTTGTCCATTATTTCCGATCGTGGTACCCAATTCACTTCTCAAATTTGGAAGTCTTTTCAAAAGGGTCTTGCTACTCATGTTAAGCTTAGTACGACCTTTCATCCCCAAACCGACAGTCAAGCGAAGCGTACCATAAAAACTTTGGAAGACATGTTAAGATCTTGTGTGATTGATATTAAAGGTAATTGGGATGGCCATTTGCCATTGATTGAGTTTGCTTATAACAATAGTTATCACTCGAGTATTGATATGGTCCCATTTGAGGAATTATATGGTAGGAGGTAAAGATCTCCTATAGGTTGGTTTGAGGTGGGTGAAGTTACCCTAATAGGTCCCGAGTTGTTACGTGAGGCCATAGAGAAAGTTTGACTTATTAGAGAAAGGTTGAAAATGGCTCAAAGTCGACAAAAGTCATATGTCGATGCAATAAGAAGAGATCTTGAGTTTGATGTTGATGATTGGGTTTACTTGAAAATTTCACCCATTAAGGGTGTAATAAGGTTTGGTAAGAAAGGGAAGCTTAGTCCCCGATATGTAATCAGATTTTGAGATGTGTTGGTAAGGTTTCTTATGAACTGTAATTGCCTAATGAGTTTGCATCGGTGCATCCGGTTTTCCATGTCTCTATGTTAAAGAAATGTGTTGTTGATCCAACACCCATAGTCCCCTTGGAAGGTTTGGGAGTTAAGGAGAATCTTTGTTATGACGAAGTTCGGTTGAGATTTTAGACCGGCGAGTCTAGAAGTTGAGCTATAAAGAAGTAGCTTCCCTGAAAGTGTTGTGGAGAAATCAATTAGTTGAGGGTGCTACTAGGGAGGCCGAGGCCCATATGATGTCCTGATATCCTCATCTATTTCCTTCTACTCCTACTCTAGTTTGAGGTAATGAGTTCCTCATGGTTCACTCTTTGTTTTTTTGGAGTCTTGTGTCTTGAATGTTTCCATGATTTCCTTTCTATGCATGATTTATGACAAGTTTATGTTTTTTGAGAAAATGAGTCAATTTGATTGATTTATATATGTTTATGTGCATTTGAGTATGAATTGCATGTAGACTACATGATATGATGTTATGAGTATGTCTTTAGCTGGGATTTGATGTTTCCTCCTCAGATATATGCATTTGAGTATGTCTTTAGCTTGGAGTTGATGTTTCCTCCTCGAATGTTAGCTTGTAGTTGATGTTTCCTCCTCGGGAATGTGTATTACATGCATGATGGGCTGATAGATTTAGTCCCACCCCTCTTATGATGTTTTGATTACCTCTTAGCTTGGAGTCAATAAATCCTCCTTGGATATATGCATGTAGATGAAGTTGCATTGATGGTTGGGTTGTTAGTTCCTCTCCTACTTTTTTTCGTACTAGCTTGAATCTCATTCGAGGATGAATGATTGAAGGGGGAGATATTGTAACACCCCATATTCGAAAAATAGCAAGGTAACAATTTTCAGGAGTTGCAGGTGCCAGCAAATAGAGGCTACCCATGGCCTGTGGATGGGAGCACGGACAGTAGGTGTGGTCCGTGGTTGGCCACCCTAACTCAATCCCAAAGGTCTAGGACCATGGCCTGACCAATGGATTGTCGGTCAAACCACGGTCTGTGGTCGAGGGTCCGTAGGTTAGGACCCCCAAAACCAACCTTCTTACCATAGTCAACGGTCGTGCAGGACGGACCGTCGGTTAGTCCACGGTCCGTAGGTCGTACTGGCAGTTAAGTTTTAGGGGTAGTTGGGTCTTTTCCTAATTATTTTATCCCTATACTACGTCGTTTCTTTACCCTTCACTAAGACCCCTATAAGTGATTCGAACCACAAATTAGTTCATTATCTTCAAATTCACCAAAAAGAAGAACTCTCAAATATTTATCTCTCTAGAAAGCTTGAAGAAGAAGGATTCAACCTAGGGTTTCAAGTCAAGTCTCAATTTCTCCATTGAAGATAAGCAATAGGCTTCAAGGTATGATAGTTTTAATCAATGGATTCCTTCCATTCATGGAGTTCCCAAATTCTCCTATTTTCAAAGTTAGAAATCTCCAATTGAGTTAAAGTTTTATTCAATTGTCATGAGTTCTCTTCATTATTGATTTAAATAATTGAATTATGATCTCTTATAATGAATTGATTAAATACTATGATTTTATGATGATTCCCTTATGAACCCATGTAATCCCGATGTTTTAAGTTATGATCATGTGTGTGGGATTTTGATTATGAAGGAAGAGTTTTATGAAATCAAGCATGAATTGATAGAATTACATGAATTTATTATGAAATCCAAATCTGACTCATGTTTTCTAAATGTTGATGATTGAAAGTGGGTTTTGACCCTTGAAAGGAAAATTATAGGATTATGCATGTTCTTATGAAATTTATGCAAATGTTTTAAGGATTCTTTGACAATGAAGTATCAATGATGATGTTGTTGATGTGTTGTTGAAAAGCATTTTCTAATATACACATGAAAGCATGACTATGAAAGGTTTTCTCACATAATAAGGATTCTAAGGTTTAAAGGTTTTCTCACCTAATTGAATCAAAGATTAAGAGCTATCCTAATGAAATCTAGCTTGGATTGGTTATTGAATGATACCTTTCCATGGATAATGACTTGGCTTGGATTTGCAAGATGATGTGCCCTTCTATGGATAAAAAGAACAAGTAAGAAATGACTATTCCGTGGGATTTATGCTTAGCACCGAGAGGATATTGAGATGGAGGCTCTCCCGTTAGTAGAGGCTGTGTTTTTAGTAGCAATCTCCGTATCCCTTACCTATGTGCCCCCATAAGATGATTGTCTAGATAGACATTAGCTAGTGGATCCACCTAAGTTAGAAGTTCATTGTCCTTACCTTTGCAAGTAGGACAACCCTTTTCGGTGTAGGAGTCACCGGGGAATCATGTTATAGCTCACATGGTATCTATGTCGGTTAAGGCTACTTCCCACAATAATAATGAGCTAAGGTTACTTCAAGAAGTATCACATATGTGTTCAAAGGCTTGAAATGATGTTAGCTTGCATTGACCATAATTTATGACTTTTGTTTTCTAACCCTTTTATATCGTGTTTTAGCTTGGTCAATTGCATGTAATGAAATGTCCCCTTTTGGCATGATTTAAATAATTTATGTATATCTATGATACTTGGTACATTGTTTTGTAATAACGCATACTCTTGCCTACATTTCCCCAAATGTAGGGTCCCACACTCCGGTTTCTCAGTTTCATGGCTAGTGGTTGATTGCGAGGTTCCCGAGCTTTGGTGAGTCGTCATGCTTCGAGGACGGATTTTCAACATTCTTAGTTTTCTTTCTTATTTCAGTTTCGGACATGATGTATGGGCTAGGACCAATTTCATTCTATTGTCTTAGATGGCTATTGAGACAAGTGTTTTAGACTTTCGCTTTACTTTTATAAAACTTTGGACTTGAAATGTTTTTTTACTTCCTTTGTTAAATTTCTTATGTTATGAATGCTAAGTGGGTAGTATGGGATCCCTCGGGGTCCTATACGCCATGTTTGATCTAGGGTGTACCCCTGGGTCGTGACAGTCCTTTATAAATAAACACAATACTAAACACTACCCAAAGGAACTAGTCTAAAAAACATTGTTACTTTCTATGTTTTCAACACAATCTCAGTCTTCTTTGTACCTACATTTGTTGCAGTTGAACCGAGGGTCTTTTGGAAATAGCCTCTCAACCTCCATAAGGTAATGGTAAGGTCCGCGTACATTCTACCATCACCAGACCCCACTTGTGGAATTTCACTAGATATGTTGTTGTTGTTGTTGTTGTTGTTGATGTGCAAAAGAAAAAGGTCAAAATAACAGAAAGGAGCGCAAAATGATTAATTACTCCCTCAATGTCGCCCAAAAAGGGGTCATTTGCTCTTGAGAATACGTACGTGCATTGATGTGAATTCTATTTAGTATAACATAGATCATGAATGATTTGAACATCCATATTGCTTACTGAGTTCACAATAACATGTCAAGATCATACATCAAATTCGTTAATGATTTGAAATGGAGAGAGTATTAAAAGATTAGAACGCATGACAATTAACCAAAACACGGAAGATTGAGAATAGTAGATAGACCCTCTTGGGAATTGAAGTTTCTTTTATAGTTTCTTTGTTTCTTGATTCAATGTTTAAGGTCATGTGATTTTTAAAGAATGTTGTTATGACCTGACTTTGTTTAGTAATTCAACGGTAGTTGTTTATGTTGTAGTGAAAAATGTACAATTTGATCATACTGTTCCCTGGAGAATTAATTTACCCCTAGTTGGCCAAATTTATTTGCAAGACGTTACAGTTGGACATCATCCTTAGATCCTAATCCTTCACTTGTCTCCATTTTAGAGATGTAACCTCGATGTTATAATTATATAGCCTCGGTGTGATCATCTCATTGTTTTGTTTTGATTGTATAATATAATTATAATAGTAAGGTGATCCTAAAATAAAGAATTAAATATTTAGAAATGCGAAAAACAATACAAAATAATCTGAAAACTAGAAATAAAGATATGGGGAATATAAAGGAGAACTCCAAGAATTTTCAAGCATGCGATGTTTTAAGTCTTGACATGATTCAAGAAATAACGTATAGATTTAAGAGAAAAAATCTAACGGCTTTCCTTGAAAAAACTAATAAAAATGATAGGTTGAAATCTTGACCGCTTTATCAGTAATTTAAGACAACAATTAGTATGTAGAAACTACCCGCCTTCTAAAGAATACCAAAGATAAATCGAAGATATCATAAGAAAATTATCTTATACATTGAACTATGAAACTAAGGAATATTGAAAGATAAATTAATTTCTCATAATATAAGTCACGGAGGTTCAAAAAGTTTTTTTATTGTTTGAAAAGACACATAAATTAAGTATATTTAAAAAAAGGATAAATTAATAAAAATAATTATTTACAAAACTCAAAACATTAGACGAAGAAAATAAAATTAATACAAACTTACATCACAAAAAATAAGTCATGTTTTTCTCATATCAATATGTCTATGTATCTTCTCATAAAGGAAAACGGCTCAAATATGCCATCGAACTTTCACAAAAGACTCATTTATGTCATCCATTAAAAATTTGGCTCATCTATGTCATTGTCGTTTAAGAAAAGCATTCATGCCATTATTTTTAATTCTAATTTTGCAAAACCATTTTTTACACCCCAAACAACTTTTAACACTTTTTAGTTTAGTTTTTTGGATCAAATGTACTCTTTTTGCTTCTTCTTCCTGTAAATCATCAAGAACACATGAAGAACATCAAAAACTTCTAAATTTCAAACATCTTCAATTCTTCATGAAATCACCTCAAATTTCTGCCACATCATTATATTTTTTTTTAAAAACTCAAAATTCTAAAATCATTTATGGAGTTTGAAAAATTCACCCGTATTAAAAAAAATACCAAAAAAACGCAGTCCTAAAATTTGAAAAATCTTCTTTGATTCATGCTTTTGTTGTTCTTTTTGGTATTAGTTTTTTCTCACTAGTGTTTTTTGTGTCTATATACAAAATTTCAAATGATTTGAAGTTGTGGAGAAAATTCTACCATGAAAGAATGTTGATGTTTTGAAACTTTGAAGAAATTTTTATGTGTTCTTGGTGTTCTTATGGAAGAAGAAGCAAAAATGGTACATTTGATCTAAAAAAACTCGATTGAAAAGTGTTAAAAGTTGTTTGAGGTGTAAAAATAGTTTGCAAAATCGGAGTTAAAAATAGTGACATGAACTAACCTTTTATTGAATGACAATGACACAAATGAGTATTTCTTAAAGTTCAATGACATATTTGTTTCTTTTCCTTATGATAAATAATTATTTACAAAATCCAGAACATTAGAAGAAGAAAACAAAATTAAACCGAAACTTACATAATAAATAAATAAGCATGCTTTTCTCATATCAATCTGTGTAGGTATCTTTTGACAAATAATTATTTACAAAACCCAGAACATTAGGGGTGTGTTTGGTATGAAGGAAAATGTTTTCCTGGAAAACAAGAGGATTTTGACTTATTTTCTCATGTTTGGTTGGTGAATAGAAAATATTTTCCGGCAAAGATTTTTTAGTGTTTGATTTATGAATGAAAAATGTTTATGAGAAAATATCTTTTATTTTTACTAGGGTAGAAAATAATTTTTGAAATTGAAAATATTTTTTAAAAACAAACTTAATTTTTTTTTGGGGGGAGGGGGGGGGGGTTGAGGGTAGGGGTGAAAAATAAATTTTGAAGTTAAAAATATTTTTTAAAAACAAACTTAAAATTTCTTTTGGGGGGGAGGGTGGTCGGGGGCTGGGGGTCGAGGGTAGGGGTAAAAGAAATGAATTTTTGAAGTAGAAAATATTTTTTAAAAACAAAATTCAAATTTATTTGGGGGAGGGGGGGGGGGGGGGGGGACTGGTCGAAGGGGGTAGGGATGAAAAAATAAAATTTTAAAGTTGAAAATATTTTTTAAAATAAACTTAAACTTTTTTTAGGAGGGCGGGGGTCGAGGGTAGGGGTGAAAAATAAAATTTTGAAGTTGAAAATATTTTTTAAAAACAAACTTAATTTTTTTTAGCGGGGTTGGGGGGGGGTCAAGGGTAAGTGTGAAAAAATAAAATTTTGAAGTGGAAAATATTTTTTAAAAACAAACTTAAATTTTTTTTGAAGGGGTGGGGGGCTGGGTAGGGGGCAGTGGAAAATATTCATCTGTCTAGCTATCTTTTGACAAATAAATATTTCTTCTAGAGCTCTGCATATAAAATTGGTGAAATGGTCTGGTGGACCCTTATACTTGTATCAGTTTGTATTTTGAACCCTTCTACTTACCCCTTTGTCATCTGAACCCTTAAACTCAATTAAAATGAAACTTAAGCCCCTCCAATCATGTGTGTAGCTCACTCTCTTTTATATAATTGACATGTCATATCCACGTTAGATATATTAACGCCACATCATAATTATTTCATAACTATTTTAAAAAATTATTAACCAAAATTATTTAATAAAATGTAAAATAATAACATTTTAATTTATTATTGGCATTTCTAATTCTCCCTACTTTCACTATTTCACCACCAAAAGAAAGCCATCGCCGGCGTCGTCGCCATTTTTGCCAGCGAAATCACATATACTTTCTCCCTCACCCGTCTTCATCTCCACCGCACACCATCACTATTTTTCTTTCCTCCTCCAACCACCATAGTAACAACAACCTAAGCCACCTAACAACCAGATCTGGCCAAACTTTTCGCAATCCAACGCCGACTACTATTTTCACACCCCAAATTGCTTACAAATACAATTTCACACCAACCTTGCCGTGAAACTCGTAGAAATCTACCAAAAATTAGCCTGAGATTTTCTTGGGTTATCGAAATGGGTTGAAAAATACAAGTTTAAGGGATTAGAAGGAGACGATTGTTGTGAAAGATTGAAGATGGGAGCCTGCAAACTCCCCTCTCCATCCTCTCTGGCGTACCTGCAAACTCCCTCGCCGGCCACCGCCTCCCATTCTGGTGGAAAAAAGGACCAACATCGCTCTCATTCTAGCGAAAAAGGGACCAGAGTCGCCTCTCTCTCACACACCATTGCGAATCGCCGAGCACCGCCATGAAACCAACACGACTCTCTCCCTCCACTGATAATCGCCATGAAACCTGATGTAACCAAAGTGCCAATGCCAAGATCGGGCTAAAGAAGATAACTATGGTGTGGAGAAAAAAAAGAGAGGTTTGGGCAGCGATGAGGAAGGGGTGGTTGAAAAAGTGGTGTGGGGAAGAAGATGGATTCTTTTCTTTTTTAATTTTTTTTATTATATAATTTTAATAATTTAAAATTTAAAGTTTAAAATATGATGTTCACTCGCTTTAAATGTGTGTAGTCACACTCTCTCGCCAACTCAGCTATTTTAATGCCACATAAGCATGGTCAATGGTCAGAGGGGTTTAATTTATTGTGTTTTATTTAGTTTAGGGGTTCAGTTGATAAAATGTTAAGTAGAAGGGTCCACAATACAAATTCATACAAGTACAAGGGTTCATGAGACCCTTTTGCCTATAAAATTTACAGAAAAATAATAATGAGTAATCGAACATGTATATAATCACATTCATACCTCTAACGTAAAAAATACAAATAGTTAAAACAAACCAACAAAATTCTAGTGGGAGACCTCATGTCGTAATATTTTAAAGATAATTATTAATAATTTGACAAAAATAATAAATAACAATTTTATCTATCTCAGAGAGGACAAAATATTCAATTAACATTTCCAAAGATGTTTGTGATTTTTAATATAACTAGTATACATAGTATTAAAAAATATTTAATTGTTTGTGATTTTATAAAAATATAATTATAAAAATCTAAAAGACAAAGAGGAAGCATAAAGTTCAGAGTTAATTTGCTAGAGCTAAGATGAGTGCAGTTGAAAGGCATAAATAGTTTTCAGTTGGTGAGTAAAGGGGAAAGGAAAAACAACCAAAAGAAGCCTCCGGAGAAAACATGAGGGTTTTACTATTGCTTGATGAGTAGGAACATTAGGGGAAAGTATAAATAAAGGGAAGTGAGGATGAATAATATTAGGAGATTTAGTAAAAGTGTACTATTTTAGGAAGACGTATATATTTAGGAGACTATTACCTTATTGACGATAGTTTTCTTGGTTAGCAAGGTTTAGGGATTTGTATATAACTTTCGCTACAACATCTATACAAATGGACAATCGTCACCTTCTGCAAATCGTTTCATGGTATCAGGGCCATAACCAGAAAAAAAAATTGGAAGATGGTTAGCGACGATAAGAATAAAAATAAAGACGGAGTCACTGGATCTGGAAGCAGCAAAACTCCCATGAACGATCTGACTTCTCCGTATTTCTTACTTTCAGCAAATTAAACAGGAATATGTATGACTCCTTTGGTTCTGAAGGGCGACAACAATGAAAAAAGGGCTAAGGCGGTAAGAAACGCTTTTAGAGCCAAAAAGAAATTGGATTTTATCTATGGACTGATTACACAACCCAAGGAAGAAGGATTTTGTAACACCCCAGAAATTTTTTGAGCTAAGACTTGAACCATCCTTCATTGCGAGTAGAATTTTACCGAGGAATTAAAATTTCTTTAAGTGTTAAGTTTACTAAATGTAGCACCTTGAGTTCGAAAAAGAACTAAATTGAAAATAGCAAAATCTGAAATTTTGCAAGTTACGCTAAGTATGAGTTTTGGATCGACTTCAAACGAACATAACTCCTAGCTCAATATGATTTAGGTGTGATAACAGATACTGTAGGAAAGGTCTTTGAATTATCTTTCCAACGCCACCGAGTTTGCTCAGTTTCGAGTTTGTATGAGGGAGATATGTCCATTTGAAGTTGGGTTGTCTAGATAAGGAAAGTCAAAATCGGATTTTATAGGGGTAGCTTGGTCTTTTCCTTACCCAATCAGATTTAATTCGTTTTTAGTAAGGTTTTAAGGGTCTAATCCTATTAGGTTCAGTTTTATAATCCTAAAATACGCCTAGGGTTTTAGTTGAGAGTTCAAGAAGAGAAAAGAGGAGAAAAGAGGAGAGGATCAAGCGTTCGTCGAGATTCTTGCGTCTTGTTGCGGATTTTCGCCATGGGTTTAATATCTAAGAGGTATGTAAACTTCCATAGTGTTGGGTTTGTTCACCCACACGCCAAACATGTTATTTTCACTGCAAATTTCATTCTTGAAGTTGAAAGACTTGAGTTCTTGATAGGTGTTCTTGAAGTTCATTCTAAATCTTGTTGTGTTGGGTTTTGGATGAATTATTGAGATCAAAGTGAGTTTTTTAAGGGATGTATTGAGTAGATTAGAGTGTAATTATGTTAAGTAATTGATTCTAAGTGATTGGGAAAGAAACCATTCTATTCTAGGCGAGTTAGGGTGAGAAAACGAGTAAAGAAATTCGTCGAGTTTTCTGGGTTCACTACAAGAAAATGGATTTATAGCTATGAAATCTAAGCTATGAATTTGAAAATCGTAGCTATTACTTAGTAATAGCCACAAAAATTCACAATTTGTGGCTATCAAAAAATTCGTCAAATTTCATTGCCACGACAATTAAATTGATAAAGCTAAATCCTTACTTTTGCTATAATTGCTAAAAATTGTGGCAATAATGACCTAAATAGCTATAATTTTACTGTTACAACAAAGTTCTATAGCTAATTATATGTTATTGTCATGCGATAAAAGTCATTGTAGCAATAGTAACCCTTTAGCCACAATAAGTTATTTGACACAAAATAGTGTAGCTATATAAATACTTTTACTTCAAGTTATAAACTATTGTAGCTATAGTTAAATGAAATAGTCATAGAGTTTTCGCTATAATATAATATCGTAGCAATTCAATATTATTTCCCGTAAATTCATAGTAATAATAACTTTTAGCCACGATAAATTAGTTGAAGAAACATTTGTAGCTAAATAAATAAGTTTGCTTTAAGTTATAAAAAAATTGTGGCAATAACTATAAGATATAGCCATAAATTTTTTGCCGGAATGATATTTTATAACACTGTAATTTTTCGCCATAAATATAAATTTTCCATACTAATAATAACTTTTTAGCCACTATAAATTATTGGAAGAAAAACTCATAGCTAAATAAATATTTTTCATGTTCAAAAATTTGTGGCATACTAAAAGATAGTCATAAATTATTTACGATGATAAAATTTTATAGTTAATGATTAAGTTTTGTCATGATCATGTTGAAACTAGTTGGAGCAATAGTAAAATTTTACTCATAAAAATAAATTTAAAATAAAAAATTATAACATAATTAACATTTTGTTTCGAGTACCAAAAAATGTGGCAATAATTAACTTAATAGTATAATAATTTGTCATGACAAAATGATATAGGAACGAAGAGTATCCCAACAGGAAAAGGATAGGGAACAATTTTTCATCAAACAATGGATGTCAATAGTTTGAGAAAAAAAATCCCCTTAAAAACTATTAATATTTAGTATATTAATGGCCTAGTGGCCAACAAGTGTTCTGAAAAATTGATAACAATTTTAGTATATTGATAACAAATTTTTTTTTCCATGTAACTGAAAACTTCATCAATGTATACCTGTAAATAATAATACTAATTCACATATAGTTGGAGTAACTTATTAAAATAAAGATCAATTCTCAAAAGTAAGTAAAAGTAAATAAGACTTCCAAATATTTACAATAATAAATCTTCATCATCAGCTTCTGATTCTGATTCGTTGTCTTCAGTGATATCATCAGCTACAGTAACATCAGTGCTAATAACATTCAAATCATTTCTTTTCCAATTTATGAAGTCTTCATCATCCTCAAATCTATGCGAGAAATCATTACAAGCATCTTGTTGAAAGGTCTCTTCATCAATAGCAGCTCCAGTAAAGTAACTAGAATGACCATTCAAAACAATTGACCAATTGGGATGAAGATTATCCTTAACATAAAATATTTGTTCTACTTGAGATGCAAGTACAAATGGTTCATTTGTAGCTAATTTTCTCTTAGTGTTAACACTAACATAATCATGTTTATCTATTTTCACTCCATTTCCACTATTATCAACATCCCACCAATCACACTTAATCAAAACAATGCGCTTACCTCCGAAATATTGAAGTTCTACTATTTCAGTTAGAACGCCATAGTAATTGATATTTTGACCATTCACCACTCCTTTTACTAAAACACCACTATTTTGCGTCTTCCTCTTTTCCTTGAGTAGTTTAGTATGAAATCTAAAACCATTTATTTCATACCCCTTGAATCTTTGAACTCCATCAAAAGGACCTATAGCTAAAGAATTTAATTCACAGCTTGCAAGTGAATTTTCTTCTTTGTGCATTTGGACAATCTATACAAAAAATCAATTAATCAATTATAATAAATAAGTATTACAAATTGAATATGTTATAAAGTAAAAACTTACTCGATGGAAAAACCAATCATCAAAGTTCATGCTCATATTCACTGTTATACAAATAAATGTTAATTATATAAAAAGTAAAAATCCATTTCACTATTTCCTTATACTAGCAGAGGTTATGAAAATGAAAACAGTAGGAGACCATTTGGCACCATTGTTTTTCATGTCATGAAATTGATGATGTTAGGTAATGAGACTTTACTATCAAAAACTAAAGAATCAGGATTTTTCATGGAAAGAATAGTACATGATTCAGATAAATGAGAAATCTATTTTGGCAAATGCACAACATGCTCACTTAGAACAATGTTAAACAAAAAAATCATTAATGAATTTTTAGTTCGAGGTAACTTCAAAAATAACGGTAAGAGATGAGGGAAAGCTAACAAAACATACCGTAGAAATGGTTGAACTTCTTCACAATTTCTCAAGACATAAAGATGAGCTTGTTTTAGCTCAGATTCTTCAAGATTTTTTGATGTATCTCTTAATAAAGGAGAACCCTTTTGTTCAAATACTGATAATCCATTATATTTCTCAGCATGATCAACTTCATGATTCTTGTCCATTCAATTATGCCATTTTGCACTTCCACGTAAATACCTTGAGCAAAGTATTATACATTCTTCAACAATATACCCTTCTGCCATACACCCTTCCGGATGATTTCTATTACGAACATAACATTTCAATATGCGTAAAAATCTGCATGATATAACATATCACTCAAACTTCTTTTTAACAAGGTAAATTAACAAGCAACATATAATTAAATCAAAATTATAAATACCGCTCAATAGGATACATCCACCTATTTTGTACAGGTCCGCCATGCTTAGCCTCTCTTGGAAGATGAATGACTAAATGAACCATAACGTCAAAAAATGGTGGTAGAAATATCTTTTCTAATTTGCTTAGTGTTATTGGAATTTGAGCTGCAAGTTGATCCAACACATCAACCCTTAGTGTTTTTGAACACAATTCTTTGAAAAAAATACTTAACTCGGTGATAGCATCATAGACATTGCTTGGCACGACTCCACGAATTGCAAGAGGAAGTAGTTGTTCCAATAAAATATGTGAATCATGACTCTTTAATCCATTAATTTTACAATCCTCCACTACTAAAAAATTGTCAAAAAACGACGGCCAAAAGAGATGGACTGCGTCGCTTTTTTGGTCAAAATTGACGGAAAAGCGACGCAGTCACTTCCGTCACTTTTTAGCTCGTCGCTTTTCAAAAAGCAACGGACTGCATCGCTAAAAAGCGACGGACAATGTCGTTTTTCAAAAAAGCGACGGACTGCGTCGCTAAGAAAGCAACGGATTGCGTCGCTTTTAGAGACGGACTGCGTCTCTTTTAGCGACGGACTGAGTCGCTTTTCGACTATTTTTTTTTTGAATTTTTTTAAAAAAGCGACGGAGTTTGTCGCTTTATTTTAATTTTTGTTTTTTTAAAATTTCTACAGGGCGACGCAGTCCATTGCTTTTCTGGAAATTTATTTTTTGAAAATCCCAAAAAAGCGACGGATAAAAGGACACTGTCCGTCGCTTTTCTGGAAATTCTATTTTTAAAAACCCAAAAAAGAAACGGAAAAATCCACGTTGTCCGTCACTTTTATGGAATTTTTTTAAAAAAACCTAAAAAAGCGACGGAAAAAACCACGCTGTCCGTCGCTTTTTTGGGTTTTAAAAAAATTAAAACTCAAAAAAGCGACGGACTAAACCACGCTGTCCGTCGCTTTTTCTGCAATATTTTTGACAGTAGCAGTACTCAGCTTCTGCTGCCCATCTGCAAATTCAATTCAATTTAATTCTACACTATTCAGCCCAATCAAACACACACAATTATAAATAGTCTAAACAAAACATAAAATAACAAACTTAAAATAACATTCAAAAGTATTTAAATCCTAAATTAAAGACTTATAAAATCTTTTAAAATTCGTTTTAAAATTTCAAAAAATTCATAAATGTCCAGAGATCTAAACTAGGGAGTGAGATCTACATAATCATCCTCATCACTCTCGTCGTCGGTGTCATCGGGAGCCGAAGTAGTAGGTCGACAAGCGAGGTTCATCACTTGTTCTTTGATTTGCTGAACGGTCTCACTCATGTTTTGTTGTTCAACTACTCTTTTCCGCTCCGACTCTGCTAGTGCCGCTGTAAGTTTAGTTATTTGATCCGACATAGCAGTAATCTGAACACCGTCAAGTGCCTCAGCTTGACGTGACGATCCAATACCTTCTAAGCCTGACTGAAGGCGTTTAACATCGTTGCGAGAGCCTAGACCATAGCATTTACCCTTGTGTGTCCCCCCTACCACTTTTTCTTTCCAAATCTGAGTAGACAGTTCAGGTGTCAATTGAACCGAACTATCTAGATTCTCAGCAACGTACTTATTAAAGTCATTCTGCATATTAAATATAAATATTGACATCAATATATATACATATCATAAATATATTCACTATTGATATATATATTTTTCATATTAAATAACTTACAAAAGTTTGTTCGGCCCTTTCCTCCACCCACACATCCGGATCTGACTCATTTTCTTTCTTCCTGACAAGAGTCTTTTTGAAAACCTCTGGTTCAATGGGAGTGAGTCCCAATTCTTTTTCCTATAAATAAAAACTGAAATTTATAACGATATATATGTATCAACTAATTATTTATTTAAAAGTTTGAATTAGAACTTACCATCTCTCGTGCAATTGTTCCAACCGTCTTTGCACCTCCGGTGTGCAACGAGCCACCTTTAAGACTGCCTCTAGCCATTTTGGCTTGATCTGATATTGCCTTAAATTTGTCTGTTTTCCAATACTGACCCAATTCAGCAAAAACATGAGGCAACATCCAACTGGGACGTTCACCACTATCCCAAACGCTCTTTAGCCAGTTAGACAGTCTGGTGGATGCCTTCCTCTCAAATGTGGTCCCAATGACCAAATTGTACCTCGACTCCCAAGTACACATAGTCTGAAAAAAAATTTGAATAACGTTAATTAAATCGATAGTAAAAAAAAGTAAAGTATACTAAACTTAACTAAAAAATATATACCTTAAAGTTATTAAACATCGCCTGGCGTATACTGTTTGGAATCTCGCTCCAAGAGTGATAAGCTTGTGTATAGAGTTTTCTAACACACTCTTTTAAAGCCCGGGCAGCATCCTTTGCAGGATACCACCTGCAAAACACATAATAAATATGTTAGTTCATGAATAATATATTAAAGTATAAGAAATAAATAAAATAAAGTAACCAATAGATAACAAAACAAACTTACGATGATCCATCTGGCTTAATCATGACTCTACCAAGTCTGTCCTTCTGGCCAGGAGCTAGAGCAGACATCGTATCATGTGGTGTAGCACTAGGTGCAGCTGTAGACGAGGGTGATACATCAGGATGCACAAAACGCTGAGTCAATGGAGGCGTACCGGCCATATCATTTGAATGCTCGCTACTAGAATCTCCAAGCCTTATGGCAGATATCTGAGGAGATGTACCTGTGAGAGATGGAGTACCTGCCGATAAGGGTCGTGCTCGACGAATAGCCTGTAAAGGTAGGTCCTCGTAGCGTCGTGAAGGCAATGCCTGTGAAGTAGATGAAGCACCGACTGGTCGACGATAATTAGGATAATATTGCCGAGGATCCGCCGTACCAAACGGAACAGCAAATAAATGAGTATTATGGTTGATGCGCTCTAGCGCAGAAGAAATAGATCCTGCAATATCCTCAGGATCTATCGGTCTCCTAGACTTCTTCTTTTTAGCCTGTTTAGTCTGGCCAACTCCAAGATGCTCGCGATATCTATCACCGTCACCGCCTGATGACATATGTATGCAAATTTACATGTATAATATATATAAAAATCATAAATTAAATAAAATTAGTAAAATACACTTACATATGTACTAGCTAGCTTTCATTCTACACTGTTCCTCCTCGCTTGTTTCAATTCCATCATTCTCCCATTCTTCCTCCTCAGTTGTTTCATTTTCATTATCGTCCCATTCTTCATCATCAAATGATTCATTTTCCTCATTCTCGGATATTTCTTCCTCAACATTCAATATCTCATCATCAGATACTTCTTCTAATATGTGTTGAGGATGTTGTAGTGTGGTTTCCAATTCAACATCAACTTGTTGTTGAACAATTGCAACATCATTTTGATACGCCACATCTAAGACATTGTCAATTTCAATTCTTCCAACAGGCTTACTTTTTATAACAACCCACCAATCAGCTTTGTCTCTACACAATGGATATGAAGCGTAATACACTTGTTTAGCATGTTGTGCAATATTAAAAGGATCATAACTTCTGTATTTCCTGGTGTGCTTAACTTCAATTATATTATGTTGATGGTCCACATTTGTGCCTCTATGTGATAGGTCAAACCACTCACACCGAAACAATACAATCTTCTTATTAGGCCAACCTGAATACCTCACTTCAATAATCTCTTGAATGACACCATAATATTCAATAGTTTGACCAGTACCATCAACATCACCTTGTATATAGACACCGCTATTATTTGTTTTCTTGTTCCTAGATACTTCTTCAGTTTGAAACTTAAAACCATTGACACAATACTTATTCATTGCCAGTACTTCAGATTGAGGTCCAAGGGCTACTTCTTTCACTAATTGCAAATGTTGGACACTTGAGTATTCATCATAAACCTACGCGATTGTTATTTCAAGTAATATAATTTAGTATAACATGAATATATTATTAAATACTTAGTGATTGCACACTTACATAGTTCCTCAGCCATTTGGAAAATTCTGTATAGATGGCTTCATTACCCCATGTGTTTACGAACAAGCTGATCATTTTACATTCAAGTATTTAGTTAGTTAATGATCACTTATTAGTATGTAATTTAATAACATAATTTTAACACTTACTTGACATATGATTGAATCTCTGGACAATTAAGCAAAATATGTGTCACAGCTGATTGCATTTCTATATCAGTGAAGCCTCGCTTTCTACGCTTTTTAGATCCTCGACCATTTTGATTAAAAATTGATATTGGTGGAAATAAAGGATCAATATCGCCTTCATCATTGCGATTGGGCCTGTTTCTCCTACATGACACATCATGACCAAAGTAATAAGAATAAAAATCACATGTTTCTCTCCCAATATGACCTTGAACAAATGATCCTTCGATCCTTCCCCTTTGCTTAATCGTTTGCTTCGAACTACCAATTTTTCTACATGCATATATGTATATATATGTTAATATATAAAAGACTTGACGAATATATATAACTTAGTGAATATTTCAAATGGATACATCCATCTTGTTTGAACTGAACCTCCGAGGCGGGCCTCTTGTACAAGGTGAATTGGAAGATGCTCCATCACATCAAAAAAACCACATGGAAATATCTTCTCCAACTTAGTAGTATTGACAAGAATATTTTCCTCCATCCTATCTAAACTACTCTCCAACAACTTTCCAGAACACAAATCTTTAAAAAAAAAGACTTATCTCTGTGATTGGTTTCCATATCCTTTCGGGTAGATGGCTAAAAGCGATAAGAATTAAAGTTTCCATGAACACATGACAATCATGACTTTTCATACCTATCAATTTTCCTTCATTCATATCTGCCCACTTTCCTAAATTCGAAGCATAGCCCTCTGGCATCCTCAAATTTTTAACCCATTCAATAATTTCACGTTTGTCATCCAATGTGAATGAAAAGCTGGCTTTGGGCTTAACTATTTTACCATTCTGTAATTCCTGCAGCCATAACTCTTTTCTCCTACAATACTCCTTTATATCCATTCTAGCTTTTGGATTGTCTTTTGTCTTACCCTTAACATCCATCATTGTGTTAAACAAATTGTCAAAGTAATTTTTTTCAATGTGCATCATATCTAGATTATGTCGTAGCAGATTGTCCTTCCAATACGGCAACTCCCAAAATATGCTTTGTTTGGTCCAATTATGTTCAACACCATATCCAGGAAGTCTAGAAGGTGAAGCTTCTGTAACTTTAGGTAATTGAGAAATTCTCTCCCAAATTTGATGCCCTGTGAGTAATGGAGGTGGGGGGTCACTTTCAACCTTATTTTTCTTAAATGTATTTTTCATCTTTCTAAACTCATGGTCCATTGGCAAGAAGTGGCGATGACAATCAAACCATGTATTTTTTCTGCCATTCTTTAAAGTGAATGCCTTACTATTTTCCATGCAATACGGATATGCTAGCTTTCCAGCTGTCATCCAACCAGACAACATCCCGTATGCAGGAAAATCATTAATAGTCCACATTAAAGAAGCACGTATGATAAAATTCTGCTTAGTTGATATATCATAAGTCAAAACGCCTTCAAACCACAATTGTTTGAGCTCATCTATCAATGGTTGTAGATAGACATCAATCAAACTTTTTGGATTCCGGGGACCTGGAATAACACAACTTAGAAAGATGTAGGGACTGGTCATGCACATTTCAGGACGAAGATTATACGGAGTAAGAAATACCGGCCAACATGAATAAGGCGAAGCATTATTAGAGAATGGTGTGAAGCCATCTGAACACAACCCCAATCTAACATTTCTTGGTTCACTAGCAAAATCAGGATAAACATTATCAAAATGCTTCCATGCTTCACCATCAGATGGATGAGACAAGACACCCGACGGCCTTCTATATTCACGATGCCATCTCATATGCGGGGCAGACCTCATCGATGCATACAACCTCTTTAATCTAGGAATGAGAGGTAGATAATGCATCGCCTGAACTGGGACCATCTTTCCAGCCGGAGTCCTCTTATAACGAGTATGTCCACAAAACTTACAATTTTCTAATTCACTATAAGTCTTGTAAAACAACATGCATCCATTAACACAACAATGAATTCTACCATACGTCAATCCTAACTTGGACACCAAACGCTTTGCCTGATAGAAGTTCTTTGGTATGTTAAACTCCGGATTAACTAGTTCACCCAAAAGATCAACCATTGAGTCCATAGCAGCATTAGGAACATTCCAATCTGATTGAATATTCATTAATCTAACCGCAACTGACAAGGAAGAATGCGGACTCCCTTCACATAGTGGACGACTAGACTCTTCTAATTGATCATAAAAGTGTCTTGCTTCTTCATTAGGAGCTTCATCAAAATATTGTTCTGGTTTCATCCCACCTTGAACCCCGTAAGCATCATTAATCATTTCATGAACTCTATCATGTTCAACTCTAACTTGTTCAACCCTAATTTGGCCATGTGGTGCAACCATATTATATACATCAACATGCATCGAATTATAAAAGATACCATCTAATCCATCACTTTCTCCATGATCACTCCATACAAAATATCTAGGCTTAAATCCATTACGGTACAAATGAACCATAACTCTATCTGGATTGAAAAAATTTAAGCACTTACATACACTACAAGGACACCTAACCAATCCATTAATCTTGAAAATGTCAAGTGTCATTGTATGTTCAATAAAATTTCTAACACCGTCAATAAACTCAGGTTTCAAACCAGCACCAGTTTCATAATGCATATTATACATCCACAAACGATGATCCATCTACAAAAATATAGATATTCAATTATATTATAAATAAAATTTAATAATAATTTTACTAGTAGTAGTCCTAAAACTAGTTTAGTATTGACTAAATCACATTAATTAATTTAACTTATTTAAACAACTTAACAACTTTAACTAGTTTAGTTTTGACTTAATACAACACTAAATCCACCAACTAAACCACATTAATTAATTTAACTTATTTAAACAACTTTAACTCTTGAACTAGTTTAGTTTTGACTTAATACAACACTAAATCCACCAACTAAACCACATTAATTAATTTAACTTATTTAAACAACTTTAACTCTTGAACTAGTTTAGTTTGACTTAATACAACACTAAATCCACCAACTAAATCACATTAATTAATTTAACTTATTTAACAACTTTAACTCTTGAACTAGTTTAGTTTTGACTTAATACAACACTAAATCCACCAACTAAACCACATTAATTAATTTAACTTATTTAAACAACTTTAACTCTTGAACTAGTTTAGTTTTGACTTAATACAACACTAAATCCACCAACTAAACCACATTAATTAATTTAACTTATTTAAACAACTTTAACTCTTGAACTAGTTTAGTTTTGACTTAATACAAAACTAAATCCACCAACTATATCACATTAATTAATTTAACTTATTTAAACAACTTTAACTCTTGAACTAGTTTAGTTTTGACTTAATACAACACTAAATCCACCAACTAAACCACATTAATTAATTTAACTTATTTAAACAACTTTAACTCTTGAACTAGTTTAGTTTTGACTTAATACAACACTAAATCCACCAACTAAACCACATTAATTAATTTAACTTATTTAAGCAACTTTAACTCTTGAACTAGTTTAGTTTTGACTTAATACAACACTAAATCCACCAACTAAACCACATTAATTAATTTAACTTATTTAAGCAACTTTAACTCTTGAACTAGTTTAGTTTTGACTTAATACAACACTAAATCCACCAACTAAATCACATTATAATTTAACTTATTTAAACAACTTTAACTCTTGAACTAGTTTAGTTTTGACTTAATACAACACTAAATCCACCAACTAAACCACATTAATTAATTTAACTTATTTAAACAACTTTAACTCTTGAACTAGTTTAGTTTTGACTTAATACAACACTAAATCCACCAACTAAAGCACATTAATTAATTTAACTTATTTAAACAACTTTAACTCTTGAACTAGTTTAGTTTTGACTTAATACAACACTAAATCCACCAACTAAACCACATTAATTAATTTAACTTATTTAAGCAACTTTAACTCTTGAACTAGTTTAGTTTTGACTTAATACAACACTAAATCCACCAACTAAACCACATTAATTAATTTAACTTATTTAAACAACTTTAACTCTTGAACTAGTTTAGTTTTGACTTAATACAACACTAAATCCACCAACTAAATCACATTAATTAATTTAACTTATTTAAACAACTTTAACTCTTGAACTAGTTTAGTTTTGACTTAATACAACACTAAATCCACCAACTAAACCACATTAATTAATTTAACTTATTTAAATAACTTTAACTCTTGAACTAGTTTAGTTTTGACTTAATACAACACTAAATCCACCAACTAAACCACATTAATTAATTTAACTTATTTAAACAACTTTAACTCTTGAACTAGTTTAGTTTTGACTTAATACAACACTAAATCCACCAACTAAAGCACATTAATTAATTTAACTTATTTAAACAACTTTAACTCTTGAACTAGTTTAGTTTTGACTTAATACAACACTAAATCCACCAACTAAAGCACACTATTTAATTTAACTTATTTAAACAACTTAACAACTTTAACTAGTTTAATTTTGACTTAATTCCAACAACTAAATCCATCAACAAAACCACATTTTTTAATTTAACTTATTTCTAAATTTAAAGCTAAGTGTCAACACTAGATGAACACAAATCGATTTTGCAAGAAAATCAATTTTGTCATCAATTGGATCAACTAGTGTTGGTACTCATGCTTAACAAATATATTATTTTTAAATTTAAAGCTAAGTGTCAACACTAGATGGACACAAATCGATCTTGCAAGAAAATCAATTTTGTCATCAATAGGATCAACTAGTGTTGGTACTCATGCTTAACAAATATATTATTTCTAAATTTAAAGCTAAGTGTCAACACTAGATGGACACAAATCGATCTTGCAAGAAAATCAATTTTGTCATCAATAGGATCAACTAATGTTGGTACTCATGCTTAACAAATATATTATTTCTAAATTTAAAGCTAAGTGTCAACACTAGATGGACACAAATCGATCTTGCAAGAAAATCAATTTTGTCATCAATAGGATCAACTAGTGTTGGTACTTATGCTTAACAAACAATCGATGGACACAAAAATATTATCATAAAATTAAAGCTAAATATCAATACTAGATGGACACAAACACATTATTGAAAATAATTGTACTTGAACTTTAGAAATTTAGAAGCACAGATGTTGAGCTTGCTCAGTTGCCTAGCATGAAAAGTTCTAAAATTAGTTAAATTTCAAGTTCAAGTTCTAATTCTAAGTTCAAGTTCAAATTCTAATTTCAAGTTCAAGTTCTAAGTTCAAGTTCAATTTATAATTTCAAGTTCAAGTTTTAATTCTAATTTCAAGTTCATGGTCAAATTCTAAGTTCAACTTCAATAACTAAGTTTAAGTTCAAGTTCTAGTTCATGTTCAAGTTCTAAGTTTCAAATTCTAAGTTCAAGATCAAGTTCTAATTCAATACACTAATTAACAAATTCAATACTCAAATTTCAACTTCTAAGTTCAAGTTCTAAGTTCAAGTTCAAATTCTAATTTCAAGTTCAAGTTCTAAGTTGAAGTTCAATTTATAATTTCAAGTACAAGTTCTAATTCTAATTTCAAGTTCATGTTTAAATTCTAAGTTCAACCTCAATAACTAAGTTTAAGTTCAAGTTCTAGTTCAAGTTCAAGTTCTAAGTTTCAAATTCTAAGTTCAAGTTCAAGTTCTAATTCAATACACTAATTAACAAATTCAATACTCAAATTTCAAGTTCTAAGTTCAAGTTCAAGTTCTAATTTCAACATCAAGTTCTAAGTTTAACTTCAAATTCTAAGTTCAAGTTCAAGTTATAATTTCAAGTTCAAGTTCTAATTTCAAGTTCAAGTTCTAAGTTCAAGTCAAAATCTAAGTTCAAGTTCAAATTCTAATTTCAAGTTCAAATTCTAATTTCAAGTTCAAGTTCTAATTTCAAGTTCTAAGTTCAATTTCTAATTTCAAGTTCTAAGTTCAAGTTATAATTTCAAGTTCAAGTTCTAATTCTAAGTTTCAAGTTCTAATTTCAAGTTCTAAGTTTAACTTCAAATTCTAAGTTCAAGTTCTAATTTATACGTTCAAGTTCAAATTCTAAGTTCAAGTTCAAATTATAATTTCAAGTTCAAGTTCTAAGTTCAAGTTCTAATTCCAATTTCAAGTTCAAGTTCAAGTTCTAAGTTCAAGTCAAAATCTAAGTTCAAGTTCAAGTTCTAATTTCAAGTTCAAGTTCTAAGTTCAAGTTCAATTTATAATTTCAAGTTCAAGTTCAAATTCTAAGTTCAAGTTCAAATTCTAATTTCAAGTTCAAGTTCTAAGTTTAACTTCAAATTCTAAGTTCAAGTTCAAGTCAAAATCTAAGTTCAAGTTCAAATTCTAATTCTAATTTCAAGTTCAAGTTCTAATTTCAAGTTCTAAGTTCAAGTTCAATCTATAATTTCAAGTTCAAGTTCTAATTCTAAGTTCAAGTTCAAATTCTAATTTCAAGTTCAAGTTCTAAGTTCAAGTTCTAATTTCAAGTTCTAAGTTCAAGTTCAATTTATAATTTCAAGTTCAAGTTCTAATTCTAAGTCCAAGTTCTAATTTCAAGTTCATGTTCAAATTCTAAGTTCAACTTCAATAACTAAGTTTAAGTTCAAGTTCTAAGTTTAAGTTCTAGTTCAAGTTCAAGTTCTAATTTCAAGTTCAAGTTCTAAGTTCAAGTTCTAATTTCAAGTTCTAATTCTAATTTCTAGTTCTAGTTCTCTAAGTTCAAGTCAAAATCTAAGTTCAAGTTCAAGTTCAAATTCTAAGTTCAAGTTCAAATTCTAATTTCAAGTTCAAGTTCTAAGTTCAAGTTCTAATTTCAAGTTCAAGTTCAAGTTCAATTTATAATTTCAAGTTCAAGTTCAAATTCTAAGTTCAAGTTCAAATTCTAATTTCAAGTTCAAGTTCTAAGTTTAACTTCAAATTCTAAGTTCAAGTTCAAGTCAAAATCTAAGTTCAAGTTCTAAGTTCAAGTTCAAATTCTAATTCTAATTTCAAGTTCAAGTTCTAAGTTCAAGTTCAAATTTCAAGTTCTAAGTTCAAGTTCTAATACTAAGTTCAAGTTCAAATTCTAATTTCAAGTTCAAGTTCTAAGTTCAAGTTCTAATTTCAAGTTCTAAGTTCAAGTTCAAGTTCTAATTCTAAGTTCAAGTTCTAATTTCAAGTTCATGTTCAAATTCTAAGTTTAAGTTCAAGTTCTAAGTTTAAGTTCTAGTTCAAGTTCAAGTTCTAAGTTTAACTTCAAATTCTAAGTTCAAGTTCAAGTTCTAATTCAATACACTAATTAACAAATTCAATATTCAAATTTCAAGTTCAAGTTCAATTTCTAAGTTCAAGTTCAAGTTCAAGTTCTAATTTCAAGTTCAAGTTCAATTTCTAAGTTCAAGTTCAAGTTCAAGTTCTAATTTCAAGTTCAAGTTCTAATTTCAAGTTCAAGTTTTAATTTCAAGTTCAAGTTCTAAGTTCAAGTCAAAATCTAAGTTCAACTTCTAAGTTCAAGTTCTAATTTCAACTTCTAAGTTCAAGTTCAATTTATAATTTCAAGTTCAAGTTCTAATTCTAAGTTCAAGTTCTAATTTCAAGTTCATGTTCAAATTCTAAGTTCAACTTCAATAACTAAGTTTAAGTTCAAGTTCTAAGTTTAAGTTCTAGTTCAAGTTCAAGTTCTAATTTCAAGTTCAAGTTCTAAGTTCAAGTTCTAATTTCAAGTTCTAATTCTAATTTCAAGTTCAAGTTCAAGTTCTAAGTTCAAGTTCAAGTTCAAATTCTAAGTTCAAGTTCAAGTTCAAATTCTAATTTCAAGTTCAAGTTCTAAGTTCAAGTTCTAAGTTCAAGTTCGATTTATAATTTCAAGTTCAAGTTCAAATTCTAAGTTCATGTTCAAATTCTAATTTCAAGTTCAAGTTCTAAGTTTAACTTCAAATTCTAAGTTCAAGTTCAAGTCAAAATCTAAGTTCAAGTTCAAATTCTAATTCTAATTTCAAGTTCAAGTTCTAAGTTCAAGTTCAAGTTCTAATTTCAAGTTCAAGTTCTAATTTCGAGTTCAAGTTCTAATTTCAAGTTCAAGTTCTAAGTTCAAGTCAAAATCTAAGTTCAAGTTCTAAGTTCAAGTTCTAATTTCAAGTTCTAAGTTCAAGTTCAATTTATAATTTCAAGTTCAAGTTCTAATTCTAAGTTCAAGTTCTAATTTCAAGTTCATGTTCAAATTCTAAGTTTAAGTTCAAGTTCTAAGTTTAAGTTCTAGTTCAAGTTCAATTTCTAAGTTTAACTTCAAATTCTAAGTTCAAGTTCAAGTTCTAAGTTTAACCTCAAATTCTAAGTTCAAGTTCAAGTTCTAATTCAATACACTAATTAACAAATTCAATATTCAAATTTCAAGTTCTAATTTCAAGTTCAATTTCTAAGTTCCAGTTCAAGTTCAAATTTCAACATCAAGTTCTAATTTCAAGTTCAAATTCTAAGTTCAAGTTCAAGTTCTAATTTCAAGTTCAAGTTCTAAGTTTAACTTCAAATTCTAAGTTCTAGTTCAAGTTCATGTTCAAATTCTAAGTTTAACTTCAATAATAATTCAAACTAGTCCTAAATTCAAAATTCAAACTAGTCTTGAAATCACAAATTCAAACTAGTCCTGAAATCCCAAAATCTAACTAGTGCTAAAATCCTAAATTCAAACAACTCCTTAAATACCCTAATTCAATCTAATCTTACAATTTCAAAATCGAACTAATTAACTCAAGAAATACCAAATTTCAAACAAATCCTAAGACACCCTAATTCAAACAAACCCCAACATTAAAATTTTCATTTCACAATCAACAAACACAAACTAACAATCAAATAATCCCTAATTCAAACTAACCATCAAAAATCCCTAATAATAATTATATAGTAGTCACCTCACTGTGTATACTTTCCTTAATAAATATAGACTCAAAATTTGAATGAGCAAAAAATGTGGAAGCCAATAACGTAGATAGGGCCATATTAATTAGTGAAGTGAAAGACACACTAATTAAATGCATATTTGAACTACAAAATAAAATTTCCATAAATTAAACAAGTCGTTTTATGGCAACATTTGGATTAAGTAGTTTATTGTAAAAAAAAAATTGAGAAATACTTTGATTCATACCAAACACACTCAATACACTAATTAACAAATGCAATACTCACATTGAAAGAAATTAAAAATGATATTATGAAACCCTAACCTTCAATTAAAGGAGAAGGGCAGTGGATCGACGTCGGAGTTGGCCGGAGATGTTGCTCTCCTCGCCGGCTGTTGATGTTGATTGGAGAGACGAGAGATATGCCGATTTGTCTCGCCGGTGAGAAGAGATGGGAGGGAAGGAGAGAAGAGATGAGAAGAGGAGGGTGGGGGAGGAGGGCGGCGGGGGGAGGGCGGCGGGAGGAGGGCGACGGGAGGCTCGGAGGAGCTAGGGCTGCTAGAGAGAAGAGAGATTAGAGGGATTAGAGGGTTTGGTCTTTTTTAGGTCAAAAATAGGAAGGTTAGTAGATTTAATTTGAGCCATTGGATTAGTTAAGATGAACGGCTAGGATTTGATCTAGGATTCACTTAAAGGATGGACGGTTAAGATTTAAACTAATGTTTCAAAATTTGGACAAAAGGGTTATAATTTCAATGAATGGATGGCTAAAATTGCAACTAAAATTGATATAAGAGGCTATAATTGAAAAACGAAATTGGATTGAGGTGGCTAGAATTGCAATGAATTGAATAAGGGAAAAGCTAAAATTGAAAGGAATTAGATTAGAATGGGCTAAAAATTAAATGATTTCGAGAAAAATTAAAGAAATGTTATCCAATTAAAATACTACAAATATTATAACATTTTATATAATAAAAATCACTTAAATTTTAAAACATTTGAATAAAATAATTATTCCGAGTTTTACTTATAATTTTAAAAATATTTACGATAATTTTATAAAGCATTCAAACTAAAATATATAATTTTTAGAAAAAATCGATTAAAAATTTAAACTCGGAATATTTAAAAAAAAAACACGTATTTAACCAAATAGCACTTTCAAAAGGGTTATAGGTCTGTCAAAATTGGGTGTCAACATACCGACATCGTGAAGTCGATATTATCTAAATAAAATAATTATTTAAATATACCGACCTCTTTAGGTCGGTATTTATTAATTTATTTTAATATAAACTCACCTTTTGAGGTTGATTTTATTAATTAAAATTACATACACATACATACATACATACATACATACATACATACATACATACATACATATATATATATATATATATACCAAACACATAGACGTGTACCTGTTAATTAAAAAAATTAAATATTTGCGAACGAAAATAAAAATTTTCAAATAATAATATTATTTTTTTATATTTCTCTATATTTTTGCATGAAAATAAATTGACGAAAGTTCTTTGATTTTCTTTCTTAAACATTCAATCAAATTAAATAACACTACTTATTTATTTTTTCTTATCATCTAGGCTATCTAAATTTAATGCAAATACTCACTTTTAATTTTTAATATAAATCAATACGAATAAAAAAACCTTCAAAAAGACTCGATTGACTTAGTTAATAACACTACTAAAAAAAGGCTCGTGTTCATTGCTAATAACACTACTAAACAATGTTACAACTCGACTGACTTTGTTATAAGGTTGTCAGTGATTTTAAAGAAAGAAAATCAACACAATTTCGTCGGTTATTTTTCACACAAAAATACATAACACTCTTAAAAAGAAATTATTATTTTTTAAAAAGAATTATTTTTTGTTAATTTTTAATTTTTTAACTAAAATTAAATGACACATGTCGATTTAAAATAAGAAGTTGCAATTGAAGAATATATATAAAAATAAATAAATCATAAAAATAGTATTTCGTGTTAAAATGGAACATAAAAAATGGAGTTCAAGGGTTAAAATGGAACAAGGTTAAGATAAAGTGCCAAAATGAAAAATGTGGACAAGTTAGAAGGGTTGTATATGTGTTTGGCCATATATATAATTAGAAGGTATATAATTTAAATTTATAAAATTAACTTGTTCGATAAATTAAATTTATTAAATTAATTTTTTGTTGATGTGTAGTTAAATTATATATATATATATATATTATATATATATATATATATATCGATCAAGTTAATTTTATAAATTTAAATTATATACCTTCTAATTATATAAATTTAATTTTATTGATCAACAAAAGTTTATCAATATCAAATTTAATATATAAATCTCCTTTAATTGATCATCAATATTTCTTTAATTGATAATATATTTCATATCTAAATTGATTTGTTAAACTACTCGAGGAATATATATATATATATATATATATATATATATATATATATATATATATATATATATATATATACATATATAATTAATCAACGTATTTCATACTCCGATGAAGTATCATTTACATGTCATCATAATTAGGAGGTGATCACTACACTTGACATCCATTCAAGATCGAACGTATATAATAATACTATCTCGCATTTCATACTGGAATGAATTATATGTTAGCTCTTCACCTCTACTACATCATGACATGAGATATTAAGTTTATGATTAGACGACGGACTGATAGGATTTGTACATTACTCTATAAATATAAGTATAATTATCTCCTAATTCATATCAACATAGTTTCATACTCTAAATATGGATTATAGATATTTTTTTATTTATTTCACGAATTCTAACATTTTATTTGTAAAAGTATACAAAATTGTTACACTTTTTGAACAATTAATCGTAGGTGTAAAATGAAAATTTAATATTATGCACAATAGCAAAATTATGATTAATAGAAATATTTTAAACATACCGACCTCCGGATGTCGCTTTTATTAAAAGTAATTAGATATAATTAAAAATACCGACCTCATGAGGTCAGTATCACATTAAATTTTAAGATAAATAAAAATTAATCATGTTAATTAAATAATATTGACATCGGGAGGTCGGTATTTTATACTAAATTATTTTTTAACTTATATAAAACCGTCATTCGGAGAACGATTATTTAAAGTTAATTGAAAATATTAATTTATTACATACTATTTAATTTTACCGACATCTGAAAGTCGGTATTATAATTTTTTTTTTTTTTATTTTACACAAAACCATTATCCGGAAGACGATTTAAATAAAATTAAATCAAAATATTTCTCAATTTTGTTATTTTTATATGGAGAAATGGAGAAAATCGCGTCTGCTAGTGCATATATTTTTAAAAAAGTGACGGACAACGTCTCTATGTCCGTCGCTTTTTTTTAAAAAAAGTTTGGCCAACATTTTGACCAAAAAACGATAGACTAAGAGACATTGTCCGTCGCTTTCTTAAAATATTTGGCCAGATATTTTGACCAAGAAGCGACGGACATAAAGATGTTGTCCGTCGCTAATTTAAAAAATAATTAAACAATTAAAATTAATAAAAAGCGACGAACGGCGTGACTTTTTTTAAAATAATAAATAATTATTTTAAATAAAAACCGACGGACTCCATCACTATCTATATAAAATAATTAATTAGCAAAAATACCCGAAAACAAAGCGACGGACTAAGTGATGCCGTCCGTCGCTTTTAACAAAAATTTTATAAAAAAAATTAATTAAAAAGCGACGGACTAAGAGACGCTGTCCGTCGCTTTTTTAAAATGTTTGACTAGATATTTTGACCAAAAAGCGACGGACTAAGAGATACCGTCCGTCGCTTTTTTTTAAAATTAATTAATAAAATAAAATAAATTTAAACGACGGACTGCGTGGTTATTGTTTAATTTGTAAATAATTATTTTTAATAAAAAGCGACGGACTAAGAGATGCAGTCCGTCGCTTTTTGTAAAATAATTTTAAAAATTATTATTTTAATTAAAAAGCGGCGGACGGTATCTCTTAGTCCGTCGCTTTTTTGGAGCGACGCTGTCCGTCGCTTTTTCTTCCGTCGTTTTTTAGCAGTTTTTTAGTAGTGCTCTGACTTCACCCACCGTGATATATTGGAAGAATAACCATTTGGAACCTTAACCACTTTCAAGAACTTGCATACTTTAGACTTCTCATCTCGTGATAAAGAATAACATGCTGCTGGGTAATACCATCTTCCATCTCTATAAGTTGGATGTAAATCTCTTCTTATACCCATCTCCTTCAAATCGCGACGAGCATTCAAATTATCTTTTGTTTTTCCTTCAATATCTAGTAATGTCCCAATAATATTATCGCACACATTTTTTTCAATATGCATCACATCCAAATTATGGCGTATTAAATTATTTTTCCAATAAGGAAGCCTAAAAAAAATGCTTTTTTTCTCCAGTTATGTATGCCTTCACTTTTTTCGTACTTGCTTTTTTTCTGGGTCTTACCAAATTTCATGTCTCCCAAAGCAAGCAGTTGGCGTACAGCGTCATCTCCCGATAGAATATTTGGAGCAGGTCTTCTTTCAACTTCTCCATTGAAATCATGTTTATTACTCTGCCACTTATGATTAGATGCTAAAAACCTCCAAGCACCCATGTAAGAAAACTTACGACCATACTTCAATCGAGTAGATGGAGTGTCTTTGTTGCGTGAAGGAGAAGCCAAAGCTCCCTTTGTGCTCCATCCAGACAAGTTTGCATAAGATGGAAAATCATTGATAGTCCATAAGAGTGCTGCTAGCATACAAAAGTTCTCTTTTCTTGAAGCATCAAATGTATCAACTGCATAATACCATAATTCTCGCAACTCATCTATCAATGATTCTAAGTACACGTCGATATCATTTCCAGGGGCTTTAGGACCAGGTATCAACAAAGACAAGTAGCAATAGGGTTGCTTCATGCACATCCAAGGGGGTAAGTTATATACAGTAATATCACTGGCCAAGTGCTATGAGAAACACTTAAGTTACCAAAAGGATTTACGCCGTCAGATGCTAATCCAAGTCTAACATTACGCAGATCTCTAGCAAAACCAGGATTAGTTGTATCAAAATGTTTCCATGCTTCAGAGTCTATTGGATATCTTAGAACCCCGTCTTTTAAGACCCGATCATGATGCCATGTCATGTCTGAAGCAATTTCTGATGACACAAACAACCTCTGCAATCTTGGTTTCTAGGGAAAGTAACGTAACACTTTTCGAGGAACTTTGTTCTCATTCTTTCCTTGAATAGCTCCATTAGTTGTTTGGCCTTCCACTGACTTCCACCTAGACTCCCCACAAACCAAGCAACATTCAGCTTTTGCATTTTTTTTCCAAAATAACATACAATCATTCTCGCAAGCATGTATCTTTTCATACCGAAGACCTAAATTTTGAATCATTTTTTTTGCTCCATAGAATGACTCTGGTAAAGTTTCACCAGAAGGAAGTGCTCGTTTGATCAATTTCAATATGCTATCGGTTGCTTTATCACTCAAACCATGAAGGCATTTGATTTGGAACAATTCCACAATCAGTGATAACTTAGAGAATGTATCACAACCTGGATAAAGTTGTTGTGAAACATCTTCCAATAATTTGAAAAATTTGGAAGTAGGTTCTGAAGCATCACCTTGTTGAAACTTTACTCCACTAGAATCATCCATTATTTCGGGACCAGCAGCATCATAAATCATTTCAAACATATCGTCATCTCGCTCTTTTCTTTTCTTTTGAGATGGTTCGCCTTGCTCTTTTCCTTCTACATCCTGATTAATGATTTTCTTTTTTGGTGCAAATTCTCCATGTTGAAGCCAACGTGTATCCTTTGACTATCCCAAAAAGTATTAAATGTTCCTTCACTTCATATCTAGACCCGTTGGAAACATTATTGCATTGTGTACAAGGACAAGGAATTTCACCTTCTACTTCGGAGTTTTGAAAGGCAAATTGAAGAAAATTATCAACTCCTTTTAAATAAACATCACTCGATGTGTCAGTACAACGCATCCAAGTCTTATCCATTTTCAAATTTCCTACAAAGAAACAAACAGATAAAGATAGTGTTAGCATAAAAATCTCCCGGAACAGAAAAAAACAATAGAATGAAGAGGGGCAGAAGGTGAGAATATATTATTAAGTGTTTGTTGAGTTCATCGTCCATTTTTTAGGAGGTAGAGAGGTTGTTTTCAATAAATCGACTCTCGAAATAACTAAATCACATTCATACTATTGTCCATTTAATGTCAAAGTTTGTAGGAGAAAACTTTTGTTGACAAGTTTAAGTGTATGATTGTGACATTAAGTACACTTGGAAATGAGCCTTTTCTTCAAAAATACAATGGAACTTATCTACATTCCACTTTTCCAGCTCTGTGAAATGTTCAAGAAGCCATCAACCATGTTGGATTAGGGCCAGAGGTGAAAGCAGTTGTTTCTTTAAACACATACATTTACTACTCCCCTGACTCAAATCCTGTCCCTTCAGCTAGCTTTCCCAACATAAAAATCATAGTCGGAGAAGTAGAATGGCCAACAGATGGAAACAAACACGCAAATATTGAAAATGCAAAGAGATTTAAAAGGCTCATTTCCTACTGCTACACTTTTGTATTTTGATTTGGCATCTTAATTATAAAAAGTAAACAACAAAAGCTGACTGTTCAGTTCTTAAAATGAGCTTGAGCATTTGATCCTAGCAAAGACCAAACTTTGTAATTTTCTCATAATTCTACCTGAACTACTGTAACAAGTTGTTTGTAAATTACATAGTAGATCAAACAACCCTTAATATGTAAACATTTTATGCATCAAAAAATGTTATTCTTCATTACTTGAGAGTTGGCCAACTACATCTAGTATTGCATAATAGAGAGTGCCTATTTCCGGCAATCCTTTTAGACTCTGACATTCTATAGTTTTTAATACCTATCCTACTGTTTCCTGGCAACCAGTTCATATTATAAAACAATGCAGAGATTTGTAAATGGAAAAAATTATTCAGAGCAAAATAACCTCGCATCTGATAACTTACTATCATTTTCATATAATGAAAAGGATTAACAATTATGAAAAAGTCGTGCAAAAACCACTAGCAACATATTTTATGCAAAAAAACAAATAAGTCAAACAGTGAAACAAAAGACACCAAATCAATATTTGGAAATAGCATTGCAAGGGACGAGACCAGAGCATGATACCAAACAAGTTGCCCCACCTATTATATACTCCTTTCGTACATTTTTACTTGTCCATAATTGACTTGACATACCTTTGAAGGAGCAACAAGATAGTCATTACATTCGATTATAGTAGATAGAATAGTATAATTTCGATTCAAACAAAGAATTTGGCTGAGATAAACTATCAAATAGAGGATCTCTCATTCTTAACATATCCTCTATGGTCCAGTAATAAACAATCCATTTTAAAATATGATGAGAAAACAACTTAAAGTAAAATTTGCAGTAAAAGAATTTTAGATAGACGAAGAGGAAATAAACTTACCCTTGATGTTATGATGCAGGAGGAGATGATAATAAGGTTGAACTTGAACTTTGAAAGACAAATCGAAGAGATGAAGGTTCACTTGAGCTTTGTGCTTTGAATTTTGATAGAGATGTAGTGTAAACTTTGTCTCTCAAATTTAGGGATTTAGGGATTTTTTTCATAGAAAAAAGAAGAAATAACTAATAAAAGCCAATATATTCTATCAAAATAAAGTAGGTTTAGTTGTGCCTTATTTAGAATATTTTACATTTAAAACTATTATATGTACATTTTTCTTTCACCTATTAAATGTACATATATATGTCAAAGTTGTACGACATACACTTTGGTTCCCAATATATATGTATATATATAATTATATTATTTTTCTTTCATTTTTTACTTAAAAAATATACAAAAAAAATCATGGTTTACCTTTAATATTAATTACTTATTTCTAAAAAAAATCAAGACCTAAACATTGATCAATGAATATAGATATTTTTTGTAAAATAGTCATATCAATCATTTTTTTAATAAACGTGGAACGTCCAAAGTGGATAGGTAAAATAACCAAAGGAAATACTATATGTAATTTTCTTTTGTTCAAATTTCATAATTATCAAATTAATTAAATAATTTATCAATTGACAAAAAAGATAACTACAATATTATTTAATATTGATTTTTTTTAAAGTGTGAGCACAATTAAGGTGAGACATTTTATCTTATATGGGGTGAAATGTACGTAAATCTTGGGGTGCTACATGTTTTTTTTCCGAACCTCTTCTATCGAACAATACATTTATATAACTAATTTAATTAGAGATGTTATACATTCTATCTTACTAGATCTTAATATATATATATATATATATATAAAATAGGAGTTATGCTCAATTAATTATATCAAATTTAAATAAAATCAACTTCACTAATTTCACCACAAACTTCATCTTGACAATTGCTTTGAGAATTGTTATTTGATTCGAACTTATTGTATCAAAACAACATATTTTGGTGTAATAATAGGTGCTCATTGTTCAATTTAATTCAGTTTTACAGAAAAATATATTTGTAAGTTTCAAATAGGGAAAAATGTTTGGAATATATATGAACTTTGACCGAATTTGTTGTAACAATACCGAATATATATGAACATTGGGGCCTAGCGTGTCGCGCCAGCCAGAGCGCCCCAAAGTAGGCTCTGAAGTTTAGGGGCTGGCGCCCCACGCCACCCATAGCCCCAGGGTCGCCTGCCCCATCCAGTTTACAATCGGTTGCTCCGTTTGAGTTCTTTTGAAGGGTACCTTCACTCATTTTCTATTCTAACTACTCTAAGTTGCTTCTAAACACCTAAAATAATTCCTAATATGATCATACCCTTGAATTCATAATTCAAATTCAAGGTAGAGTTAAGATTTAAGTTTTGAGAGTTCTTTCGAACATTCTAAGAAAGTCCCTTTGAGTCATTTTGTGGAGTCTTCTACAACTTCTAGTAACTTGTTTCAAGACTCGAGTAAGTGAGAATGAGAGTGAGGAGAATGTATTTATGAGTCTACTTTTTCATCATGAGATCTTTCATAGCATGAACCATAACTCTTGAATTTGTAATTCACATTCAAGAGAGAGTTAAGAGTAGAGTTCAAGAAAATTTTGAGTTCAATTGTAAATCTTTGGAGATCCATAATCGATTTGAGTTAAATTTTGAGAAAGTAAGTATGAGAATGAGAAGAGTTGTAGACATGAGTTCCACAATGTTATGCAGACCTACAAGTCAAGTTGTTCATGCCCATAAATTCCGCATGAACTCCAGAAGTTGAGTATCTATGAGAGGAGTAATATCTTCATGTCCAAAGTCTTAAGTATTGAGTATCTAACCCATTTGAGATTATATTCCTAATCATGGGACTATTACATGTTACCCATGAAGTCCTTGAGTTGGGTTATTCATGTCCATAATTCTGCATGAACCCAATCAGTCGAGCAGTTTTGAGATGAAAAGTATCTTTGAGTCCTTGTGTTTAGTAGTTCATGTTCATATTTCCGCATGAACCCTTTGAGTTGAGCATTCTTGAAGTAAGTAGTATCATTGAAGTTCTTGTGTTCCAAGTATTAAGTTCTATCTATGGTTATTGAAAACGTTGCATTGAGTCGTTCACGTCCATAATTCGGCATGAACCATATTTTAAGAATCTTTTACAAACGTTTTAACTTCGTTTTAATACTTAAATTTTGAGTTAAACAAATAGTAAAGGGTAAAGAGTAAATAGTTGAGTTCATTTCTTCAAAAGAGTATATCGGGACTATGTATTCCCAAAGAGTAAATGTTTTCACATTTAAACAAGAAAGGGAACTAAGATTTCAAAATATCCTTTGAGCTAGTTTTTCAGTAAAGAGGAAACTATGATTTCCAAGAGGGCTTTTAAGCTAAGTTTTGAGTAATTATCTCAAACCAAATAAAGAGTTTTGTTTTTACAAACATATGAACTAAGTATATTTTGGGAGTAGTATTGAGCACTGATATGGGGATGCGAGTTCAAATAACTGAAATCTCCATAAACCATGTAGCCATCATGGGTAGTAAAGGATCATACTTTTTAGATGACTCTTTAATATGCTTTTAGCAAAGACTAGTGGATCCACTTAGTGAGTTAGGTTCTATACCCCCGGCAAGGTATAGAACGGTCCTTGGCAGCGTGAGGTAAAATGTTGTATCACCACTTAGTCTCATAGTGGTGATTGTCGGTTAGAGATTCTTCCATAGAGTTATATTGTATTTTTATATACATAGTGAGTTTTATTGTATTTTTCAATATATTGAGTTGCTATCTACATTTTTACAGCTTTTCATATATATTGCATCTTTTACTGTTGCATTATCCTTAAGTATTTCGAGTTAAGTATCTTATAGTTGAGTACTTCTGAGTTGAGTCAGTTTGAGTAGTTTTGAGTATCCTTGAGTATACCTCTGAGTTGAATATCTTATCATTGAGTTGAGTTATGTTTCTTTTAGTTGAGCTATGTTTCTTTGAGTTGAGTGAGTTGAGAAGAGGTAAGTATGTTTCCTTTTTATTAAAGTTCAAACTTATGTTTATGCTTTAGAATTCCTCTTACATGCTCGTACATTCCACGTATTGAGCCATTTGGCCTGCATCTTCTCATGATGCAAATACAGGTATTCAGGGTCACCAACAGGAGTTTTGTTGATACATCCGGAAGTTCGAGTTAGCTATAGTGAGCCTCCTTCTTTCCGGAGGATTTCATTTACTTTTTAGTTTAGTCAGGATGTCATGGGTCATGTCCCGATTTCCATCTTTAAAAGTTAGAGGCTTCATAGATAGTCGATATAGTTGAGAAGTCTGTATCATTTCTTTTGTTAAATGTTTAAAGACTTAAGTTGCCTATTTTATGGCGAGTTGAATATTATTTTTATATTCAGAGTTTTTCATTTGAGTTAAAGTTTTGTATTTCAGTTCATGAATTTTATTCAGTTTTTAAGCTTTGTATGCTTGAGTTAGTCTTCTTCTTGTAGTCTTCCAGGATGAGGGTTCGCTTGAGAATCAGCAATGGTTCTTGAGTGTCGTCCACGTCTAGGGTGTAGGCTCGGGTCGTGACAAACTTGGTATCAGATCACAGAGTTCAAGTGTCTTAGGATGTCTATGAAGCCGTGTCAAGTAGCATCTTATTTATGGTTGTGAGGGCCCTACTTCTATAAATGAGGGACTACAAATATTTAAGAAAAGTTTCCCTTCTTTCATACTCTTAATCGTGCAATAGAGCTAAGTCATAGAGATTTATTCATACTCGTGCCTTTCTCAGATTCATTTGACTACCCGTCATACTAGAGGTGGTTGAAAAGCAAAGTTAGTTCTTTGTAGATGAGTTGTTCTTAGCAAGAGTTTTGAGGAAGTCATGAGACTCCGGAGAGGCTTGAGAGAAGCCCAAGAGTAAGTTAAGTGTTCAGTTTCAGAGGAATGCACCCATAATTATATGAATCGTGTGTTTGAACTAAAAATGAGTTGTACTCTTTTCCTTAAGCCTTGTTTCAGCTGAGATCCTTATAAGGAGGTATGTTTAGAGCTTAGGTAATATTTCCACCCCAAAAGGTAAATGAGTTACGAGATAATGAACAGTAGTAGTGAAAGAGCCCAGAGTTAGAGGAAAGTATGAAGAGGTTTAGTGATTTAAGAAAGAAAGATAATGTTTTGAAGAGTTATATTACTATAGTCATGCACCCAGTAAGTTATTGATGAGGAGTTTTCCCTTATGGGTAGAGTAAGAGTTGCTAGTCAAGATGAGATAGAGTATATGTTTGTTAACCAGAATAGAGCTGATGTCGATGTGCCATCACATTAGAGGAGACTAAATTTATGTGTTGAATAAAAGAGCAGAGTATTTATGAAGTGATAGATCTAAGCTAGGCTTATGATTTGTTTGAGAGGGTCATGACGTACAGAAGGTTATAAAACTGATTAGTAATGAGGTATGGTATGGTAGGCGAGCAATCGTATTGATATTCGAGTATAGTAATGAACATTAAGCTTGAATTTGAGATGAGTGTCATGATCCAAAGAATGACAACATGAGGGTAATGATGTTAGTCTTGAGATTTGATCTAGTAGACTTGACATAGAGTAGGTGAGGAATTGAGATGTTGTTGCAATGAATGTGAGTAGTACAAGCGAGAGACCCAGACCTTTAGATAAGGGAAGTGAAGTGTGGCTAAGTCACAAGAGTAAAAAAAGCATTAAGAGGATGTACACCAGTTAGAGAAAATGGAATAGATCCATATCTTTCAAGTGTCTACTTTAGACCTAAGGGGAGGATGTCGAGATGAGAAATCAAGTCAAGTATTTGAGAGTAAGATAGTAATGAGTTCCAAAGAGTTTGCGAGATATCTTTTCAGAGGTCATTTTAGTAATAGAGTGATGTTAGAAAGAGAAGGTTAATGATCCTATCGTGATGATGATGGTGTGATAGTTCCATCTAAGGTTGTAAATATGGAGGAAGATTAGAATGAGGTTTTACTATGAGAAATATTTAAATGATATCCCTTAGTTGGTTCTGAAGGAGTTTGTTAGTAGGAGTCCATGGAGTTGCTAGAGTACTAAGCTTGAATGTGGTGGTAAGGAGTAATGGTCTTCGGATGAGATTCCCTATAGAGAGGTATAAAACCTGAACCTAAGGATTTGGGTTAAGAATGAATATAGTGAGAGCGTACCATTAGCCTCAGACCTTAGTAAGAGTAACCCGTTCCATACCCAGTCCATTCGTCATTCGAGGAATGATCCCAAGGGGGAGATATTGTAACACCCCAGAATTTTTTTGAGCTAAGACTTGAACCATCCTTCGTTGTGAGTAGGATTATACCGAGGAATTAAAATTTCTGAAGTGTTAAGTTCACTATATGTAGCACCTTGAGTTCGAAAAAGAACTAAATTGGAAATAGCAAAATCTGAAATTTTGCAAGTTAAGATAAGTATGAGTTTTGGGTCGACTTAAAACGACCATAAATTCTACCTCAATATGATTTAGGTGTTATATCATATACTGTGGGAAATATCTTTGAATTATCTTTCTAACGCCACCGAGTTTGCTCAGTTTCGAGTTCGTATGAAGGAGTTATGTCCATTCGAAGTTGGGCTGTCTAGATAAGGAAATTCAAAACCGGATTTTAGAGGAGTATCTTGGTCTTTTCCTTACCCAATCAGATTTAATTCATTTTTAGTAAGGTTTTAAGGGTCTAATCCTATTAGGTTCAGTTTTATAATCCTAAAATATGCCTAGGATTTTAGTTGAGAGTTCAAGAAGAGAAAAGAGGAGAGGATCAAGCGTTCGTCGAGATTCTTGCGTCTTGTTGCGGATTTTCGCCATGGGTTTAATCCCTAAGAGGTATGTAAGCTTCCATAGTGTTGGGTTTGTTCACCCACACGCCAAACATGTTATTTTCAGCGCAATTTTCATTCTTGAAGTTGAAAGATTTGAGTTCGTGATAGATGTTCTCGAGGTTCATTCTAAATCTTGTTGTGTTGGGTTTCGGATGATTTCTTGAGATCAAAGTGAGTGTTTTAAGGGATGTATTGAGTACATTAGAGTGTACTTATGTTAAGTAATTGATTCTAAGTAATTGGGGAAGAAACCGTTCGATTCTAGGCGAGTTAGGGTGAGAAAACGAGCAAAGAAATTCGTCGGGTTTTCTGGGTTGGGGCCTGGCGTGTCGCACCAGCCAGAGCGCCCCGAAGTAGGCTCTGAAGTTTAGGGGCTGGCTCCCCGTTCCACCCATAGCGCCAGGGTCGCCTGCCCCATCCAGTTTGCAATCAATTGCTCCGTTTGAGTTCTTTCGAAGGGTACCTTCACTCTTTTTCGATTCTAACTACTCTAAGCTACTTCTAAACACCTAAAATCATTCCTAACATGATCATAACCTTGAATTCATAATTCAAATTCAAGGTAGAGTTAAGAGTTAAGTTTTGAGAATTCTTTCAAACATTCTAAGAAAGTCCCTTTGAGTCATTTTGTGGAGTCTTCTACAACTTCTAGTAACTTGTTTCAAGACTCAAGTAAGTGAGCATGAGAGTGAGGAGAATGTATTCATGAGTCTATTTTGTCATCATGAGATCTTTCATAGCATGAACCATAACTCTTGAATTCATAATTCACATTCAAGAGAGAGTTAAGAGTAGAGTTCAAGAAAGTTTTGAGTTCAATTGTGAATCCTTGGAGATCCATAATCGATTTGAGTTAAATTTTGAGAAAGTAAGTATAAGAATGAGAAGAGTTATATACATGAGTTCCATAATGTTATGTAGACCTACGAGTTCATGCCCATAAATTCCGCATGAACTCCAGAAGTTGAGTATTTATGAGAGGAATAATATCTTCATGTCCTAAGTCTTAAGTATTGAGTATCTAACCCATTTGAGATTATATTCCTAATCATGCACTACAACAATTTTGATTATCAGGGACGAATAATTTCGTCATCTATAAATCATATTTCGTCACTAAAACTCTTGTGTGACGAAAAAAATTTCGTCAATCAGTGTCACTAAATGTGCGTCACTAAAAGTATACAAAGACGATTTAGTGCTTCGTCACTAAAATATTATATTAACTACAAAAATAAAAATTGTCCCCAAATGCATAAACATTTGTGACGAATTTATTTGTCATAAAAAGTGTAACTTTTTGTAGTTAATAGTATGTTTTGTCACTAAAAATATTATTATTAGTGACAAAATTAAATCATCACTAATTATTTTGTTCAATAAGTGACGACATCAAATGTCTCTAAAGCTATACGTATTTCGTAGTTTAAAAAATACAATATCGTCACTAATGACTATTTTTTTATATACAAAAAAATATTTTATCCTTAAATGTATAAATTAGGGATAAATTTAATATAATAAAAAAGGTTAATAATTTTGTGATTAAATATATCATTTTGTCACTAAAAGTGTTGCTTTTATCGACGACATATATTGTCACTAAATATTTTCATAAGTAGTGACAATTACAATTGTCACAAAATAAAAAAAAATCATATTCAATATAAGGGGTACTAGGACAATACATTTTGTGTCACTGAATGTAATCAACTTGTGATAAATTAACTTAATTCATGACAAAAATATTTGTCATAAAATTCACCCATGATCATACAATAAAAACAACTAAAATTATACTAAATTAATAATATCTCATTACAAACTCCTAAAATAAAAGTAAAATATGTGCAATGACAAGAAAATCAAACCAAAAATATACTAAATATTACTCCTATACAAAGACATATAAGTAATAATTCTTTCCAAAATATCAATAATGTGGTAACACATATAGCTTGTAATCAATCTTGATTCATTTCTCACCCTTTATACCTGTACAAAGAGAGAGAAAATAAAACAAAAATTTAGATTGAGATGTTTATACTAGAGTCAAAAGTAAAACATGTAACACTATTTGTCTTTCATATGTTCTATTGCCCACTTTTATAAGACTTATTTGATGGATTGTCCCTTGTATTACAATTCCATATATATATATATATATATATATATATATATATAAGTACTCTCTAATTTACAATATAAAATTTATCATTACAAGGTTAACACAAGTGAAAGTTTATGGAGTATATCATCACAAACTACTCTACATGGCAACAGAAACTCTATCATTCATGAAAACTATTAACTATTAAAATATAATGTAATCTATGTAGGAATTTTCACATTCGAATCGAGCATGCATGAATTAAAGGAGAAACTGCATATAACTAGAATTTATAGCCTCATCCATTATGTTGCAAAAAAAAAAAAAAGACGAGTGTTCTAGAAAACAAAACTCAAGCAATTTCTTAGAACATAATAGAAAAAGGCCATCAATTATTTAAAAAATTAATGTGATTAAGAAATGACACAAATGAAACAATCAAAAGGCTCTTTTTTCATAAAGTTGACAGATAAATACTTGTAAGTCCAAATCTTTTTTATCTAGCTCATTTAACTAAAAATTGAATGTTATGTCAGTTAATTAGGTGCATGTTATCAACAATGTAATTCTCATTTGCTAAATACAAAGACCTAAAATAACTCATGAATGTGGCAGGTGAATACAAAAGCCAACAACTGATATTGCTTAGGCAATGATTACAAGTCTCTTAATTGAAACACATATTTTAAAAGTGCCTAAAACTCACCTAGTATTGAAAGTACTTACTCTTATTTTGGTGAATTTTAGAGAACTAATCTTTCATCCCATTATTATATTAATTGATACTATTTTTAAATAAATTAATCTTCATATCAAAGGATTCAACTAATCCAAAATGAAGTAAATTCAAGTTTAACAACATAACCCATTTGTTTGTTTATTAGGTAATCACATTTATTTAAAAATATGTAAATTAAAATAGACAATTGACATGAACATTAAGCTACAACAATGTCATAAAAATAGTGGCTTGGGCATGACAAAATTAAACAACAATAACAACAACAACAACAACAACAACAAAAAGAATAAAAAATAAAATTCTTACATTATATAGGACTTCATTCATTAAATAGTGATATAACACTTTAACCCAATCTTCATTTCAATCAAATTATAAATAAAACAAAACTATAGAAAAACTTATCACATAATTACATAAATTTCCACAAATAAATTAAGAGATAAGGTAAAGTTAAGTACCACAAATGAAGAAATAAGAACCACAAAATCTTGATCGAAATTCGATTAAAACGCTCATAAATATTATTTTTGGTGTTAGTGTGTATTGTATTTTTGTTTTCGTGTGTTGTTGTTGCTTTGCGTGTATATGTTTTTTTTTGTTTTTGTTGATCGTCCTTTTTTTTTGTTTGTGTGTTTTTGTGTGATGGTAGTATAGGAGTTTTTTTTTTCCTTTTTGTCGTTTGCTGGGTTTGGGTGTTGCTGATTCTTTTAGTTTTGATTTATTGTTGTGTTAATACATGTAATGATTGTGTGTGTGGGTAGATATTGGGTAAACAATTAGGATAGTGGGAGGAAAATAGGATGGTGTAGGTGTAGTTGTGGGGTAAGAGGTAGTTTCAGTTGGTTATTATTTATTTATTAAATTTATATAAAAATTATAAAAATATTAGCTAATTATTTTGAACTAATGAAAATATAAGAAAAGATAAGTAGTTAATCTAAATATGTAATTAAAGAATATATTAAAATTACTAGCTTATTTATTAAATCTAAATTAAAAGAAAAAATATAAACAAAATTATATTTTTTTATTTCTTTTTAAAAACAATTGAAAAAATAAAACTTACCTAAAATTGCGATTCAATTTTTTGTGCTTTTCAAATCATTTAAAATAAACTTAATAAAATAAAATAAAAATAAAATTATTTAATTTAAATTTTAAAAAATATTTAATTTAAATTTTAAAAAATATTTAAGCATTAAAAATAATGTTAAACTTAAGTTTGATAAAAAATTACGTGTCTACACAATATATTAAATCAAATATAATAATCTATAAAATGACCTAATTGACTCTAGATATATGAGGATATGAGGGTCTTAGAATAAAGAATTCAAAATATGGCAAAACGATTGTAATCTTAGCTGAATTGAGTGGCCTATTGTATTAGGAATTTAGTCAATTGAATTTGAATATTGCCAAAATTGAATCAATTAGCTAAATTCGATTGATTAATTATCTGAGGTTCTTAATTTAAATAAGACAAAATATTTCTTAAGACATAAGTTAATTAATAATTATACATAAATATGAAGTTAACTAATTTAGAGTTATATATATATATATATATACATATGTATAGTTATATAATTATTTCTGAAAACTAACAGAACTATTTAGAGAATATATTTAAAATATTTTTGAAATTTTCAAAAATAATGATTTCAAATTGAAGAAGCTCGATAATTAATACGAATTGCATATGATCAAAATTGGGTGTCAACACTCGTGATGATTGAAAGGTGTCCTATATTATAATTGTATTAATCAATGTTTATACACACTTATAAAGTGCAGGTACATTATTTAAAAATTATCTACAATTGATTTGTGTATGAGTTGTTTAATTATGTATAACAATATAAAATGTATATACGCACCTTTTATACACTATTATACACATATATGCAAGTGTATACACTATTTTAAATTAAAAAATTATTCAGTATAATTATAAAGTTATATAAAATAAAACATTCGACTTTATTAAAAGAAATACTAATACTCGATTTGCTTTGATCGGTAAATCAATTTTTTTAAAAATATTGATACCCACAACGATAGTACTTTATCTTAATATATTCAAAATCATAGTTGGTTAATTTCTTTCATTTGTGCTTTCATTTTTTTTAGTTTATTTCAATTTCCACACAGATGAAAAAGGTAATAGAACCCATGAAATATTTTGCATCTTTGCAGTCTAAGTTTGTAAGTTGATATTATCTCTATAGAGTTGCTCTACGTAAAAAGATCCACAACTAATTATGTATGTATTTTTAGACAGAAGCAAATAGATCGAGTTAGTCTGTACAATTACCAACAAAAATTAAAATGTTTTTTTCTTTAGAGGTTAACGGTTCATAATCAGCGTGATTTTTTTTTCCATATAAAATAAATAAAAGATTTGGTATTATTCTTCAATTTCTCTACGAAAAATCAAATGAACAGAATAATAAAATTGATATATTTCAAAATAAAAAAATCTTTAAAATGGTGGAAAATCTACCATTTTATAAATTTCAGCTTCTAAGATATTAAATAAATTCCCGTTAATAAAGTCGTTGGAGTACAAAATTTGGAATCAAAATATACGAGTAAATTTTTTTTAATTTTATTCTAATTGCAGGAAATTCATTTCTATTAAATATAAATAACTACAACTAATCAGTAATAACATTTTTCTTTTTATAATAAATTTTAGCATTCTCAAGTCATTAGTAGCAATAATATATTTGATTTCATCCTCCATTGAATAAAACTCAGGACTTGTATCTTCTTTTACCATGAATTTTGTTTTGAATCACTGAGGTAAGGTTCTTTTTTTCAGAGTAATTTGAAGAAATAATAGTGGGAAAGAGAATTAACTAAAAAATGGGTTAAAGATATAATTTCACATAGACATGAGTTCTATTTGTATAAAAATAGTCAAGTGAATACTTAAAGGACTAAAACTAGTAAATGCATAGTCAAGAGACTAAAAATGGTAAGTATATAATTAAGAGACCAAACATGATAATATTTTGAATAGTTAAAGGACTAAATATGATAAATGTATAGTTATAGGACTATTTTAGACCTACTTTAATAGTTGATGGACCATTTATGAAATTCTCTAATTATAAACAATCGTACCCAAAATGAATATTTTTGTAGCAAATAGTTGAATTATTAAACTACAAATTCTAAGTCGTCGCTATTAAATACCATACATATTTTGTGACAATTTTTTGTTGTCACTAAATCGTAGGTTGATTAGAGACAATAAAATAATTGTCACCAATTAATTATATTATTAGTGACGAAAATAAATGTTACAATAAAATCTAAATTTTTATAGCTAAAACTTAGAATATTTAACCACAAATTCTAATTTGTCGCTATTGTATCAACATATTTTTTGAGACGAAATTATTTTGTGTCTAAAAATTGATTAATTTTAAGACAAAAATAATTTGTCACAAATTAAAAACATCATTAGTGACGAAATAATGTGTCACTGGTAACTTTAAATTCGTGACTGACAGTACTCAATAAATGGCGCCAATACATTTTTTGGTGGGAAACTTTAGTGGACAAAACTTTGCTATGAGCTATTATGTTTTGTCACCAAATGTATCTGCCTTGTATATTTAAGCACGAAAAGTAATTTTTGTCACTAAAAGTGAACAATTAATGACGAATTTTATGTCGTAGCTAATAATTTTGTAGCTATATATCATATTTGTTGTAGTGATGGGACTATTACCTGTTACCCATGAAGTCCTTGAGTTGGGTTATTCATGTCCATAATTATGCATGAATCCTATCAGTCGAGCAGTCTTGAGATGAAAAGTATCTTTGAGTCCTTGAGTTGAGTAGTTCATGTTCATATTTCCGCATGAACTCCCTGAGTTGAGCATTTTTGAAGTGAGTAGTATCATTGAAGTTCTTGTGTTCCAAGTATTAAGTTCTATCTATGGTTATTGAAAACCTTGCATTGAGGCGTTCACGTCCATAATTCGGCATGAACCATATTTTAGAAAGTCTTTTACAAACGTTTTAACTTTGTTTTAAGACTTAAGTTTTGAGTTAAGCAAAGAGTAAAGGGTAAAGAGTAAAGAGTGACGAGTTGAATTCATTCCTTCAAAAGAGTATATCGGAACTATGTATTCCCAAAGAGTAAATGTTTTCACATTTAAACAAGAAAGGAAACTAAGATTTCAAAAGAGCCTTTGAGCTAGTTTTTCAGTAAAGAGGAAACTATGATTTCCAAGAGGGCTTTTAAGCTAAGTTTTGAGTAATTATCTCAAACCAAAGAAAGAGTTTTGTTTTTACAAACATATGAACTAAGTATATTTTGGGAGTAGTATTGAGCACCGATATGGGGATGTGAGTTCAGATAACTCAAATCTCCATAAACCATATAACCATCATGGGTAGTAAAGGATCATACTTTTTAGATGACTCCTTAAGATTATGTTAGCATAGACTAGTGGATCCACTTAGTGAGTTAGGTTCTATACCCCCGGCAAGGTATATGACGGTCCTTGGCAGCGTGAGGTAAAATGTTGTATCACCACTTAGTCTCATAGTGGTGATTGTCGGTTAGAGAATCTCCCACGGAGTTATATTGTATTTTTCTATACATACTGAGTTTTATTGTATTTTTCAATACATTGAGTTGCTATCTACATTTTTACAACTTTACATATATATTGCATCTTTTACTGTTGCATTATCCTTGAGTATTTCGAGTTAAGTATCTTATACTTGAGTACTTCTGAGTTGAGTCATTTTGAGTAGTTTTGAGTATCCTTGAGTATTCCTCTGAGTTGAATATTTTATCATTGAGTTGAGCTATGTTTCTTTGAGTTGAGTGAGTTGGGAAGAGGTAAGTATGTTTCTTTTTTATTAAAGTTCAAGCTTATGTTTATGCTTTAGAATTCCTCTTACATGCTCGTACATTCCACGTACTGAGCCATTTGGCCTGCATCTTCTCATGATGCAGACACAGGTATTCAGGGTCATCAATAGGAGCTTCGTTGATACATCCGGAAGTTCGAGTTAGCTATGGTGAGCCTCCTTGTTTTCGGAGGATTTCATTTACTTTTTAGTTTAGATAGGATGTCGTGGGTCTTGTCCCGACTTCCATCTTTAACAGTTAGAGCCTTCATAAATAGTCGGTATAGTTGGGAAGTCTGTATCATTTATTTTGTTAAATGTTTAAAGACTTAAGTTGCATATTTTATGGCGAGTTGAATATTATTTTTATATTCAGAGTTTTTCATTTGAGTTAAAGTTTTGTATTTTAGTTTCATGAATTTTATTCAGTTTTTAAGCTTTGTATGCTTGAGTTAGTCTTTCGCTTGTAGTCAGCCAGGATGAGGGTTCGCTTGAGAACCAACAATGGCTCTCGAGTGCCGGCCATGTCCAGGGTGTAGGCTCGGGTCATGACAGATTTGAACTTGATGATTGGTATGCCGTCAATTCAATGTTGATTGTCTGGGTCTTTAACACCATAGATCCATCACTTCGTTTAACGATTTCTTATATGGAAACCGTTAAAGAATTGCGGGAATACTTGCGAGAACGATTTTAAGTTGGTAATGACATGAGAATACACCAATTGAAAAGCAAACTTGCTTCCTGTAAACAAGGAGGACAAACTATTGATGCATACTATGGTAAACTGAAAAGCAAGTGGGAGGAACTTATTGGCTATACAAAAAATCGTATCTGCATATGCGTTGGGTGTACATGTGGGGCAGCGAAGGAACTTGCACAAGAACGAGAAAAGGAGAAAGTTCATCAATTCTTGATGGGACTTGATGATGAGGTGTTTGGGACTATACGTTCTAATATATTGAGCACAGAACGTCTACCCACGTTAAGTAGAGTTTATGCCATGATTATACAAGAGGAGAGGCATCAAAACCTTGCTCGAGCTAAGGAGGATCGGTCAGATGATGTGGCCTTTGTTGTGCATTCCTTATCTACTGCTCACAACGACTATAGTGGCATACCATCTAATGACTCGGACAAACCACCATGTTCTAAATGTGGAAAATTTAATCATGAAACAAAAAAAATGTTTTTTGTTAATTGAGTATCCTAAATGGTGGGGTACCGGACGAGGCGCAAGCAACCGGATCAAATGGTACGACAAAGGAAGAAGCGAATGCTTGGACGGGGTTATCTAATGACCAATGGAGTGCGCTTCTATCTATGCTTAATTCCCACAATAAGAACCATGAAAAATTGGCAGGTAATGTTCTTGGAATTCGCTGGATTCTCGATACAGGGGAATCTCACCATATGAGTGGCGACGCTCAGTTATTAAATGACTTATGTGATGTGCCACCATATTTGGTTAGCCTTCCAAATGGTTCCACGATTGTTGCTTCGAAGATGGGAACTGTTATACTCACAGATAAAATGAAACTACACCATGTTCTTTATGTACCTCAGTTAAAATGCAATTTAATTTCTGTGTCTAAGCTAACGATTGAAAATAATTGTTTAGTCATATTTTCTGATAAGCTTTGTGTGATACAGGACCGAACCTTGAGGACAGTGATTGGTATGGGTGAACAATGCGATGGGGTATATTATTTCAAGGCACAAGCACAAGCAAATAACACTCATAAGGTGGATAATTTTGATTTATGGCATCGTCGGCTTGGTCATCCGTCCAATAAGATAGTTTCTCTTCTTCCTGGAATTAGTAGTCGTAATAGAGTAGATGAGTTATGTAGTATTTGTTTAAGAGCAAAACAGACGCGAGAAATTTTTTCTAATAGTTTGAATAGAAGTGTTGATTTATTTGAATTAATTCATTGTGATTTATGGGGCCCTTATCGCATTCCTTCTTCTTGTGGTGCAATGTATTTTCTTACTATTGTGGATGATTTTTCTCGTGGTATGTGGGTCTACTTAATGGCTGAGAAAAGTGAGGTTAAGCACAAGATAAAAGAATTTTGTTCCTTGGTTATTACTCAATTTGGAAGAAGGGTAAAACTTCTTAGAAGTGATAATGGTACGGAGTTCACTTGTCTTCATTCTTTCTATGCAGATCAGGGCATAGTGCATCAAACAACTTGTGTTGATACCCCTCAGAAAAATAGACGAGTGGAACGGAAGCATCGCCATATTTTAAATGTGGCACGTGCACTCCATTTCCAAGCTAATTTGCCAATCTCATTTTGGGGAGAATGTGTCTTGACTGTATCTTAATAATCAAACTCCAACTCTTATATTGAATGGAAAGACTCCTTATGAAATACTCTTTGGAAAAGCACCTTCATATAAGCCTCTGAAAGTATTTGGATGTATTTGTTTTGCTCATCCTAAGTCTAGTGATAAAGATAAGTTTGGCTCTAGGAGTCGTCGATGTATTTTTCTTGGATATCCTTTTGGAAAAAAAGGATGGCGTGTCTATGATTTGGAAACTGGATATCTTTTTGTGTCTCGTGATGTCACTTTTGATGAAAAAATCTTTCCTTATGCTAGTTCAGTTACTACTTGCGAGACTACTACTTCGTTGGATACTCCTACTATGCAACATGATCACTCAACCTATATTGACTCAAGGGGGAGTGTTGATATTGAGCCCAACATCGATGAAGACAGTAGCACGGATATTGCTTCGCTTGGTCCTACTCAGGAGGAAAATATGAACACAAGTTCTGCTAGTATAGTTAAAGAAACTTCTACTATTGTGGGTGATGCTCTTGGTCGGGGACATCGAGAACGTAAAGTTTCCAGTATACTAAAAGATTATGTATGTTCTACAATTCAATGTCATGTTACTAGGTGCACAAATACCCCAACGCAATACTCGTCACCCACTAAGTCACAGTCCTCAGGTACGCCGTATCCTATAGCTAACTATGTGACTTGCAATAATTTTTCTGCACAAGTGTTTTTTGGAAGCCATGACTACAGGTACTGAACCCACAAGGTTTAGTGATGTTGTACATGACCCTCTTTGGCGACGTGCTATGAAAGAAGAAATTGATGCATTGGAAAAGGATGGTACATGGACATTAGAGTTTCTTCCTCCGGGTAAGAAGACTATCGGATGCAAATGGGTATATAAAATTAAATACAATTCCGATGGTATAATTGAACGGTATAAGGCTCGGCTTGTGGTTCTTGGTAACAAACAGGTGGCTGGCATTGATTAGAATGAATCATTCGCTCCAGTGGCAAAAATGGTAACTATACGAGTTTTCCTCAGCATTGCTGTAGCTAAAAATTGGGAGTTACATCAAATGGATGTTCATAATGCATTCTTGCATGGTGATTTAGATGAAGAATTTTATATGCAACTTCCACCTGGATTTGAAACTAGACTCAAGAGAAAGTGGATCGTCTCCGCAAATCTTTATATGGACTGCGACAAGCTCCAAGAAATTGGTTTGCCAAACTCGCTGCTGCTTTAAAGACATTTGGTTTTGTTCAATCATATGCAGATTATTCTTTATTTTCTTATATAAAGAATGGTATGTCGTTACATGTTCTTATCTATGTCGACGATCTAATCATTGCAGGAGACAATTCTAGTTCTATTGTTCGCTTCAAATAATATTTGCATCAGTGTTTCCACATGAAAGATCTACAAAGCATATTGAGGTTGATTGCCACTTTGTTCGTGATGAAATAGCATGCAGCTGGTCACATAATTGCATCTCATGTGCACACTTCTCAACAATTATGTGACCAGCTGCATGCTATTTACCAAGGCGCTGGGGAAACAACAATTTTTGTATCTACTTTGCAAGTTGGGCATTTGTGATCATCTTCATGCTCCAAAAGTTGGACATTTTTGTATCTACTTTGCAAGTTGGGCATTTTCAATTTTCAATGACTCTTGAGTCTTGACATAAACTCAAAATAGAGGCGAATAGAAAGATAATTTATACGTTCATCTGAACTTGAACTACTGTACATGTGTTAAAGATTTATTGAGTTAGTATAAATAATAATATTATATTTTAAACCTAAGTAATCAAATTGGATATGATAGAAATTTCGAACTTCTATCCATACTATTCAAATATTGAATTTGTCTATGATTTCAAAAAGTAAAATACCTAAGTAAAAAATACAATGAAGTAAAGGAACAGAAAGTATTCAAGTTTCATCCTAATTAGGAATCACACATTTATAATTTGCAGATGACCGACTTGTTAGTGTTTGAAAGAGGGAACTGGGAGTCAGTTAAGCAACTTCACACATGTTTACATCAGGACTACAAGCGAACTGTGGAAATAGTGCCATTTATTTTGGTGGTGTTCCTCAAAATGTACAAAGCCTTATACAACATTTGGGATACCCTTTAAATACTTGGGAATCTAGCAAAAAGATGTGTTTGATCCAATGACAACCTCTGATTAACAAAATTACTTCATGGCCTGCTAAAACACTATCTGTCCAAACTGTGTTATTGGGCATCCAAGCTTACTGGGCACAATTAGTAGTCTTCCCCACTAAAGTAATTCAAACCACTGAAGTTATTTGCAGAAGCTACCTCTGGCCAGGTACTAATACCTTCACCAAGAAAACATTGTTAGCTTGGTGTTGACACCCAATTTTGGCCCTCTACAATTTAGTTAATTTTCAAGCTTCTTTGATTTCAAATAATTTGAAATAATTATTTACAAATCTTTCGGGACAATTTTCAAGGCAATTTGGTCATTTTCCTATAAAATATATATATCTCTTCATATACTTATAATATATAGATAGATTTATGCATTTATTACATTGAATAAATATTTAGAAAAAAAAATCATTTTACTAAAAATAGAGTTTTAAGTAAGTGTGCATTTTATTTCCTCGAAAATCAATTAGAGTACATAACTACTCTCTTTATTTCAATATAATTTTAAATGTTATGTTAAATGATTATTTTACATTGTTAAATTTAAGAGGCTTGATGGTTAATTAAATGCATAAATTTATTTCGCTTGCGATTAAATTAAAATACGGTGGAAGGACCAGGTCCTTCAATCATCCCTTTAAAGACCTATGTGGACCAGGAGATCACTAATTTTTGGCTAACATTCTTTAACTCAGCCCACCAATTCTCTTCCCAACCGACCCAAAACACAAACTCAAAAACGACCCCATATGTCGTCTTCCTCGTTCCAAATCCAGCAAGGGAAGAACGAGAAACCAATTCCAGACTCTCCAGCAATCGCGCGTGACACTCTCCTCCGATGACTTCGAGAACAAGGCCAGGTGTTTCCATTTCGTGGCTTATTTGTCCTTTGCCCTAAATCAGATGTCCCCATTCGAATTTCCTTAAGAATCCATTTGAATCATACTGGAATGGTACGATTCCAACTCACCCGAGCCTTTTCCACTCAGAATTTTGAAATTTTCAGGGTTCCCACATCGATTTGGAGCACTATTTTCTCATAATCTTTTCCTATATAAGTTCCTCCCTTTCACTGTTCAAAGGGACGATTTTTGAGACCTGAGAGTACCCCTAAAAGATTTGGAGGTGGAATCATCTCTGTCAGACTCGTTGTTCCAGCTCGCTGCTTGGCAAAAGGTAATTTTCTTTTCTTTTCCCTTCTTTGTCTAGCATTGACTAACTTCTAGTTCTGTTTTTTAGCATATGATTTACGTGTGGTGTTTTTCGTATGTAGTAAGTTCATTTCCAGCAATTTATATTTAGTGTTTCTTTCCATTTTGATTAGTATGAATTTGTTGTTTCCCTTTCTGCGATTCTCCAAGTAGATATTAAGATTTTTTTTGGTATATTGCCTTTCCTAAATTAGGTGTATATCATAATTAGCCCTTTATAGGTGATAATATGGATCTGTTGGGATTAGCTGCTAGTCTCTTTCTTAGTCCTGCACATCTCATATTTTGTGTAGATTAATTCAACTATCTTGCACCAGCTAGATATATGGTTTAATTCCTTTTGTTTGTTGCTTTGGATTAAAATAGTTATGATCTAGTACAATTGTTTTGATTAAATTTCTGAAAAAGTTTAGTCTTAATTTATTTAAGGTTCGGTTCTTTTTAAGCATTTATTTCATGTTGAATGTTTTATTCTATTGTCGAAATTACTGATTGGTTTCTAGTAGTCCCTCTATGAGCTAATGGTGAATAATTCATGTGTTGCCTCTTTAGACATAAAGAAAGCACAGATGGAATAATCCTTTTAAAATCATGTCATATTTTATCTAGAATTTGCTATTTCTCTATCTAATATTCTAACTCACCTAGCATAGATATGACTGATTATTTTTCGAAGCTTGAAATTGTGATAAATCCTATTGTTAAAGTTTATATGGTCATTTAAAATTGCAATATACAGTGGTTGTGTATCTTTGCCTAGTTGCTCTCTTCTGTTTAGTTGAGGAAAGTCTTTTGTTTTCTCTTTTGCTCCCTTATTTTTTTTAAAAAAATAGGCTTGATTGGTTGAGAAATATGTGTGATGAGTTTGCCGTTTTTTTGCTTATCTTTGTTGAATCATATAGATAAAAGTTAGCAGATTTTTTTACAACTTTCTGCATGTTTTTGTCTATTGGGAATTTTGAGTTTTCAAGTAGATATAGTCAAATTATGTGATCAAGCTAGTCCTATCTTTCTGTAGCTCCATATGTATTGTTTTGACTTCCTGAACACAACTCCTAAAACTGGATTGAACTATATCACTTGCTTGCCATCAATGCATATTGTTTTTTGCTTAATGGTCTTGCTAATCTTTGTTTTCACCATTTCTCTGTGCATGAACCTTCTTGTTCGAGTCTAATGGGACTCCCATCCTTGCATTCGTTTCTCTTTGAGTCAACCTCCTTTAAGCCGATTGAAAGGAAGCTAATATTATTGGGTTAAACACCCAAGAAGACAGCAGCAGCAGTAGCCTAAAGGGCTAAAAGAATAGCATTTTCTTGGACTTGAAAAGTCTGAAAATGGCACCAGCTGAAACAGAGTTGCAACAGCCTCAAAAGGCTGAAAATTGAAGAGCAAAAATTGGGTTAAAACCCATAGAGTAGCAGAGGCAGAATAGCAGCAGTCCCAAATGACTAGAATTGGGAATTTTTTGCACTTTAAAAGGTCCAATTGAAACGGCAGCAACAACATCAACAGACTTGGGCTGAAATAAATTTCAGCCGTCCCCTCGTTTCCCTTATTCCTTTATTTTTACCTTTTCATGGTTATATATCTTTAATATGTTTGATTGCGGATGCTAACAACTTTAAAATCTTTTTATTGACTTACATGAATCCTTGGAGGAGAGATTTTTTTTTTCACTATTTGTTTACTTATTTACTTTAAATATTTAAATTTTCAAACTCTTTTAAGTTAGGCAATCTAAGCTTCAAGACTAACTTGAGAATTATTCATATTCTTTCATAGTTAGTATTTAGCTTTCAAATCCACGTTTAAGATATTGTGTTCATTTTTTGACTTAAAAAACTTGACTCGGATAAAATATTAAGTTAAAATTATTATTTTGACACTTTAGCATTTGACTTATTTCATACTTGGAATAAGATGAGTGTACACTATCAAAAGACTTTTGCTACTTTAGAACAAGATTTTCCACAAGTAATCTTTTGCCTTAAAAATTAGCCAACTTTTAAATCTGACGGCTAACCGTGTGTTAGGGGATTCTCTAAGATGCCTAAACCCGTCCTTAGAGAATTAATTGAACCCTTACCCAAGACTCTGGCTTTATTTAAAATGTTTTCTTTCAAAACCCCTTTTTAAATGGTTTTCTTAATTTTTCCTAAAACATTAAGTGGCGACTTTTAAATTGTAATTTTTCCAAAATCAATAAATTTGCCAATGTTGCGAAATGGCTTCGAAACCTTTAATTAGTTTTTGAAATCAGATCGTAACACTTGGGATAAAGTGTGTACTCCTAAGTCTATAGGAGGTTTGGGATTAATGAACCTGAAACTATGAAACAAAGAAGCTGGGATATTGAGAACAAGGCAGATACATTATGGATCAAGTGGATACACTCATACTACATTAAGGGACAAAGTTTAAAGATGCAACAATACCACAACAGGCAAGTTGAATGGTGAGGAAGCTATTTGAAGTTAGGCAGAAGCTCAACATATGGTCTTGTCCCTGTCGACAAGGCAACATGCATGATAAAGCAACTCTACTTGCAGCTGATAGGTGACCAAGAAAGGATAATATGGAAGCCTCTAAGATTTGAAAATGATGCAAGGCCTAAGGAGCAATTCACATTATGGCTTACATTGCATGGGAGGCTTCTAAATTGATAGATTGGGGTATGACTATGGATAAAAATTGTGTGTATTGCCATATGCATGAGGAAATCAGGGACCACCTATTCTTACAATTCCAAGATACTAAATTTGTATGGGATGCGAAGAGAAGAAAGAATCATAGAGCTATCTATCAACGGGGAATAACATGTGTAGTGGATCAGCAAGCAGGCCAAAGGGAAATCACAGGCAACTCAGATCTTCAAGCTTGTTTATACTCTATATGGATTGAGAGAAACACGTGTATCTTTGGAAAGAAGCAGAAGAACAATTGATTATTACACCTGCTGTGTTAGGGAGGGCACTAGAACAAAACATGTACTTCTTTTGTACAATTTTAATCTAATGCATAGCTTACTAGTTAGTTTGTCCATCTTTTAGATAGTCAGCTGTGTCTAAAGCTGGACTATGTAGCATGTATTGATTACTTTGGTGATTAATAAAATCTGCTAGTTACCAAAAATGAATAAATATCCTCTTATTTTCAATGTAATGTACTTAATAACAAAAAATTTATATAAGCAAAGGAACAAATCATATAAATGCATACGCACGATCATCAAATAATATTTTTGATAAAAATAAATACTATAAGTATATATTTCTTATACAAACATTTCAAAAATATATATATCATGGTTAAAAATAAATAAGAATGCATTAATTAAGGAATGTGCGTGTGTGTAATATTCTCTCAAGTTAAAATATGATGAAAAAAAATTATTATTTTTTCTTTCAATGGTGAGATTTCGAGAAAACTAAATAATTTCTTATTTTTTAATTATTCTCATAATAATTTTAAAATATTTATCTTGTTTATATATATTCCTTATGTTAATGGGCAATTAAAAAAGTTGTGTACAACAATATATGACAACTCTTTGTTCATTTCAAATTTATCAGGTTTCTAGAACTCTTCTACTTCTCTAATTGTTATCTTAGTAAAGCTAAGCATAAAAAACATCGTTTTTTTAAAAACAGGTATAAACTTCAATCTTGCATCTAACATTGGATATACATGCAATTTCTTTTGCAAGACAATCAAAAGCCATTTTTGTTTGTTTAAAAATTTGTTGTTCCTCTCTTATCATATAACATGAACACTAATTATATAACTTAATTTAGGAATTGAGTTTGAACTAATATTTCTTTAGTCATCTTACAGTTTAGCAATTATAATTTATTATTAGTTATTTTCATATTTACTGGCCTTTTTTAGCTATTTAGTCTATCTGAAATATATTTTAAAAAATAATTAAAAAAAAATTATGGTAAAAGCATAACTAATAAATAATTTAACAGTAAAGATATTTATAATATCTCATGTCTCTTAAAAAATATTTTACTTCAAATTCTGACCTTCAATTATATTTAGTTTTGAATTAATAAGGATAAAGGTGATGAGAAGTTATAACGATAAAAACTTGAAATTCTCCTCTTGTAATATTCATTTGCCCAATAACTTGCATAGTTAAAAAACTCTTTCTTAAATTGGAACTATAAAAAATATTTACTTTTTATTAATCGGGTCCAAAATATGTATTAAACAACAATGAAGTTACCTTTGAATAAGATATGACACGCATCTACATTTTACAAAAGCATGTTATTTTAACACAAAATGTGTTGTAACTACAATTCATTTCTGTCAGTTTGAATATTTTCTTAATCTTAGGTTTTTCAAGATGATGCAATTTTTGTATCTTGTTAAAATTTTGAAATAATCCAAATCATAATGTTGAAAAGTTCTATTAATTAATCTATATTCTCAACTGTAAAATGTTTTTTTCAAATTTAAATTTCACATTGTATAATAAAAGAGCATCATGAGATGTACTAATACTATATAAAATATTCAGATGTACACAATATTTTATGCTTTTCTCTACATTACACTAACGAAAAGTAGGAGAAGAAAACTCTAAATTAACCTTCATACTTGAGAATAAAAATGATTAAATGAAAAACTGAAAGATGATAACTTTATTTGTTAACATGGTGTCTGTTAGACCCCTAGTCTAACTAAGCAAGCGTCGTGCAGGCATGACAAAGATTTGGGCATTGGTCTTGGCATGTATGTGAGCAAAACAGTGAAGCTTTGTGGCTAAGTGTTAGTGTACAACAAAGTGTTCAAGGTGCTTGAATGTTGGCAAGACAATTTGGACGTGCAAGGCAAAGATAGACGTATGGCACCTTTGGGGCTTACGTGTGGGCAGTGTCATCGGCAAGACAAGGCAGTGTGTTGGTTTGACAAGATAAGGCTGTGGGACTTGACGATGGCAAGAGAAAGGCAATTACAAGTGTAGGCACGAGTTGGTAGATTTGTTGAAATAAAATTAAGTGTTAGACACATGACCAATGTTGGGCATGGTGTAAATTTGGATAAGGCATTAGAAAGACATGTGCTAGGCAGATGACCTTGATGTATTTAAATTCGAATTATGTTATGGCTGTTAGAATATATCTGTTAGACTTAGTTTGAATCTGGCTAGGACATGTGTTAGACACATGGCAGATGTAACCAATTTTGTAATTGTTCTAAGTGCCTTGTGCATGATTTTTAAAAGGGTGGAAATTCGTTCTGTTGCATAAGAGGAATGTTCTGGCCTTAGAACAATTTTGTGATGCCTTTCCTTTAATTGATTATACAGTAATAAAGGTTGGGAAGTGTTCTCATAAGTTGATTGGTGTTTGTTATATTTATACGCTACCTAAAAGTGTGATAAGTCTTTCAGACTTAGTCAAATTGTTGTGGGTTTAGAGGCTGAAGTTTACAGACGTTGTAGGCTGACTAGCAGTGGTATTAGACAAAAAAAACTTACCACTATTATAATTGATATCAGAGCACGGTAGAGCAATGGTGACAAACATTGAGTTACCTGAACATTTGCACAGAGTTGAGGCCTTCGTTGGGATCACTAAAGAACTCTGGTATGATCCAATGTTGGTGGACCTTCTAACATAAATCATTGGCATAAAACAAGAGTTTAAAATATTTTGGGGAGATCGTGCTGATATAGACGAATACATGGCCGAAAATTTGAACTTCCTTGAGGCAGCGACACCTTAAGTAGATGGACTTCAGAAGTAAATGAATACCTTCATGCATAACTTGTTGTGTTGTGTCGAGCTGTTTCTGCGTCAGGATCAACTATCGGGGAATCTTCTAAGGTAAAAATACCCGAACCTAAAGCCTTTGGAGGTGCAAGAAGTGCTAAAGAATTGGAAAATTTCATTTGGGATATGGAGCAGTATTTCAAGACTGCACGGGTTGCTAAAGCAGATATGTGGAATATCACTACAATGTACTTGATGAGTGAAGCTAAACTTTGGTGGATGACTCATAATGTGGACGCTGAAAGTGCTGGCCGACCCAGAATCGATAATTGGACCAAGTTAAATAAAGAGACGCATGATCAATTTCTCCCTAGCAATGCATCATGGCTTGCAAGGGACAAGTTGAAGAGACTAAGGAAAAACGGTTTGGTGTGGGATTATATAAAATAATTTACCTCTCTGATGTTAGACATCAAAAATATGTCTGATGAGGAAAAATTACATAACTTTATTTCAGGTATGCAAGGCTAGGCTCAAAATGAACTTCAGAGGTAGAATGTTAAGGACTTGCCAGGGGCAATTGCTGTCGCTGATTCATTGGTGGTTTTTTGGTCGAATCAACTTATTGCTGATGTTTCTTCTACTTCAAAACCTAAGAAGAAGGTGAGAAGAAGGGGGTCTTTAAAATGGCAAATCGGAAGGACAATACTAATGACAAGGTGAAGGCGGTAATGAAAGAAGGAAACAAAGTCATGACAAGAAACAAAGATGGTAATTCGAAGGACTGTTAGACTCTTGTCCAAGGCTTGTCAAATCTAGGAAAGGGTGAATGCTTTTCTTGCTAAAAAATTGAATCAAGGTGAGGAGGAAGAAGAAGTCGTGGCTGCCATGGCGAATTCATTGGGTTTGTCTTTTAATCAGGCAAGAGTTAACCCTACAAATGAAATAGGAATTGAAAGAGTAAATATTCGCCCCCAAAAACTTTTTTTATTGCAAAATTTAGGACAATACCATATAGGGCAAAATAAGGATTTGGTATAATAATACAATTTTTTTTTATTTCTCTTTAGAAAACTACAAAGTTTAGTTATCTATTCAAACAAGATATAAAAATTACTAATAGATTTAATGAAATCTCAAAGAATCGCACGTTCAAAGTATTACTCAGTAAATACATATATATATATCTTAACTTAAGATCGATTATTCTAGCTTAATTCAAATTGAATTTTTTTTTTAATCTTTTTATTTGCGAGGACCTGGATGAGAAGATTTTGGGATAGGAATCCATAAAGAAACGATCTAATTAATCACGATACGTATGGATACGATGATTAATAATGATAAAGGGGAGTCCAATGCTCCGAATTGCATGCTTCGCTAATTCACATAGAAATGGAAGTTAAAGGCCAGCGCGCGATAGCCATGACTGATACAAGGGATAATAATACATTTATGGATGTCAAGATCACTGCAAAATTGGGGCTTCAGTTGACCAAAAGTCCCTCCTACGTCAAGACAACCAACTCTAGGCACAAGCTATTGTGGGCATGGCTTATGGTGTGCCTATGTCAACTGCACATTGGGTGTGAAAACATAACTTGATGGTGATGCCTTTAGGTGAATTTGAGATCATACTTGGGATCAATTTCCTAAGGAAATTCCAGTTTGTTCATTTTCCTCACTTAGATGGAGTGATGATCATGAATGGGGGCAATGTTGGTTTCGTTAAGGGCGTTTAGCCATTTGGCAAGGTTGGTAAAGTAACAAAGAAGAAGAATAAGGGATCATTGTTGTCTATTATGTCAGTTGACAAGGGCTTGAGGAAGGGAGATGAAACTTTCCTTGCCGCCTTAGTCAAATTAAAGCCTGATGTGACAGTAGAAGTGTCTGATTGTGTGGCTGAGGACGTACTAAGTATGTGGGATGCAATGCAATGCTACAATAGATGGACATCATAGGAAAAATGCATAATCATACCCGATAGATAGCACATAAATGAAATGATGTATATAATGACGCTTACATAAAAATCATATTTAGTGGGACGTAGTACATGTGTGGTGAGTGACCATCAATATAGTATTTCCAAGGCCTACCACCCCCTTGGAGAGGCGAAAGAGGTACAAACCCCTCAATGTGGTTACCCGGGCCTACCACCCCCCGAGCTAGGGACCAAGGTACCAACCCCTCGATATGGTTATACGGGCCTACTACCCCCCGTACTAGGCAACCAAGGTACAAACCCCTCGATACGGTTATACGGGCCTACTACCCCCCGTACTAGGCAACCAAGGTACCAACCCCTTGATACGGTTACCCGGGCCTACAACCCCCCGAGCTAGGCTTGGTCGACTCACACACTATATAGAGAAAATCATATACATGTATCCATTTCATCATCATTTCAATACTTATATAATCATCCGACTCATAGGACGTACATTGGACCTTCCATTTCATAAGAATTCTATAAATGACATTTTATCAAACATATGGTGGGCTACTTGTTCATGTAAATAAAATCATGTGTTTCAAGAGTACTAAGTCCAACCAATTTCAAAATCCATATAAAACAGTCCACCAACAACATACATATATATATACATATATAACAACCTTCATAATTTGATCATGGAGGCATGAAAACCATAAACATCATATAATCATTCCATTTCATGATAATATACAAAAATAGACCATAATAGGATGTGTAGTAATAATTCCATAATTCAAGAGTTCATAAATGATCATAAGGACCCATAAACTTGAAGTAAAATAGAGGATAAATGGTTGGACTTGTAGAAAGGAAGGTTTCCACAATCAACCCACATACCTCAACTTTGGAGAATTCTTGATGAAGATTGGAATGGAGAATTGCTTGAGATTGAATCTTGAATCCGGAATTAAAGCTTGGGATCCTTGAATTTGGTTGATGATCTTGGTGGAATTTTTGGAGAGGGTTTAGAGGGAGTTTTTGGATGTTTTGAAGTTAAATGACTAAGTATGGATATGTCCCCTTTTTATAAAAACGTCCCAACACTTAGAAAAAAAAATTGAGGCGGGTGAACAGTGTTTTCGGCTACTGGAATTTGCATTTTCTGCCGGACAGGTTTTACGAAAATGGTCATAACTCATTCATCCTAACTCGGAATGAGGTGAAACAAATTGTGTTGGAAAGCTAACTCACAGAGATTTAATTTTGATAGTTTGAGCTCCTTCCAGTTCCTTGTGTGCTGAGAGATATGCCCCTTTAAAGTTGACCCTCAAAATCACATTTTTTGCGATTTTCGAATTTTGATACGGTTGCTCTAAAATTCGGGTTAGACCCATTTCCCACTCAATTTGACCCCCTGAATAAGAATATGAAGTCGAATTTCTGAAATCATGCACGGATTTTGAGATATATGGAAATTACAATTATAGGTGTTTCCGAAGCACATTTTCGGGCATTTTTGGGGTCGTTTCACAAGCCAAGGCTTCTCTTCATGAGCCACTTCACGACTCGTGGTCATGAACACGGACCTAGGAATGCTCGTGGGGTTGCCTTAGCCACATGGGAGATATTCCAAGTTAGATGAGCTACTGGTCAAGGGACCACGGCCACCACCACGAGTCATCGTGCCCTTGACGAATCGTGAAGGGGATCGTGAAGACCCCTTAGGCGTGTGGGAGGCAAGGCTTTGAAGCCTAGGTACTGCCTCAAGACCACGACCTTCACCACGACTCATGATCTTAACAATGGATCATGGGAGGTCTCGTGGTCATTCCTTCAACTTTAAAGGCTAAGACCCCCCAAGCCATACCCACAGCCCAAGGACCACAGGAAGGACCATCACTCGTGGTCTTGACCACAACTTGTAAGGCCCTCTCGGGGTGCCTGGGAGTGGGTTTCCTAGTTGGGGGTATTTTTGTAAATTCCTATTTAATTAGTTATTTTAGGGGGTCGATTTTAATTGTTTTATTTCATGTATATAAATGATTTTAAATCTGTAAACACCACATTTACTTCATTATACCCAAAGACCAAAATCAAACCAAAAGTTCTTCTCCTCAATATTTCTCTCTCTAAAAACCTCCATTGAAGAAGAAGAATAAGTGGAGGCTAGGGCATAAAGAACCAAAGAATTTCTTCTCAAATTTAAGGGAAAACTCCATAAAGTTATGGTGGCTTTTCATATATGGGTAGCTTTCGCCCATAGAGTACCTTCAAAACTAGATTTTAAAGTTTTTAAGTTCCCCAAAAGTTAGGGTTTCACTCTTAATCATGGTTCCTTCTTCAAACGTTTTCAGTGGTTTAATTATGAAGTATTATGATTGAATTAATGTTTCATTTTTGATTTATAATGAAAATACGCCAAGAATCCATTAATTTTCTAAATTACTAAATTGTGACTTCATGGTGTGGGTTGATTAATTATGGAAGAATGTGAATCGAATATGTCTATATTGACTTAGTTGATCCAATCATGTCATTATACATGCCTATATTGTATTAATTCTAAGTGTGTGGGTGGCTTGTGATTCATGTCCTTGAAGGGCAAAGTGTGAAGAATTGATGTGTAATCATGACGCTATGTATGTGCTTTGTGATTTCAATGAAAGTAATGTGATCATGTCTAAAATGCATTTGTGCTAGTATTGGAATGTTATTCTCAATTTAACACTAATGAATGGTGATGATATATGTGAAAGGTTTCTTCAATGTAGTGTTACATCTTGAATTGGTAGACTTATGGCATCTTCTTCTTGTGTAAATGAAAGCGATCTTGATTTAAGTACCTTGCATTGGTAGGCTTAAGGCATCCTCTTCTTGTGTGACTAATAAATTTGGACTTAATGAACATTTAATCGGTAGTCCTAATGTTGGTAGCCCTTTAATAAATGATTAATGAAGTATCCTAAGGCTATGTCTTGATCTGGTAGACCTAATGGTAGTAGCGCTTCATGATGAGTCTAGGAACTAATGTAATGATGAACCTTGAATCGGTAGACCTAATGGTGGTGGCCCTTTCTTGAGGATTCAATGAGATATCCTCATAATTTACCTTGAATCGATATACCTATTGGTGGTGGCCCTTTCATGTATAATGTACTTTGGGTCGGTAGACCTAATGTTTGTAGCCCTCTCAAGTACGGAAATGCTCGATGATGAAATGAATATCGTAAGAAAATGCTCCATGATGACATGAATATCTCTAGGCTTATGGTATTTTCTCAAAAAATTAAGGAGTTCAAAATTAAGAAAAATAATATGGGGATGAAGAGAACTAGGTCCGATGAGCAAGGTCAACCAAGGTTCAAAAAGAGAGCTTCAAATCAAGATTCTTCAAGCACTCCTAGCGTTAACCAAGTTAAGGGTAGTAGACCTCCATTTTCTAAACCTACTTGCACCAATTATTGAAAGAAGCATTTTGGGAAGAGCCTAGCCGGTACTAATGGGTGTTATGGTTGTGGAAATATTGATCATCAAGTGAAAGATTGCCCTACAATCACGGCCAAAGGAAGGTAGACCATGCAAGCTTCTCTTAATGGTACGGTTCCTATTCCTCCAAATTCTGGTCGTTTCTATGAACTCCGATCTAAAGAGGACAAAGGAGCCCTTCTAGATGAAGGCACCGGTATTTTGATAAGTCCTTATGGTTGTGAATGTCTTGTTAAGGTCCCTATGTTATTTTTATGTTAGCCTTTGTATGGGCTTACTCCCAAGGAGGAGATAATATGCTTATAAGGCAAGGCTGTTGAGAGTTCTGATATCCTTATCACTTTCTTCTATTCCTATTCAATCTTGAGACCAAGACTTGCTTATTGCTTGTTTCATGTTTTGGAGTTATGTATGACTTATGTGTTTGCATAGTCTCCTTATGATATGCATGTTCTATATTGAATTCATGTTTAATGAGAAAATGAGTTTTTATGATTTATGTGTGTCTCATATTGTAGTGCATTTAGTATGAGTTGCCTATATGCTTCATTAGTTGAATTGTTGAACACGCTTAAATGTGTCTTTGAGAAGAATTGCATTGTTTGCTTAATGATGTTATGATGAGCATGATTTGAGTTGGAGAAGGTAATTTCTCCAATGAAATGAGCAATGTTGATGCTTTCATGCATAATGGGTTTGTAGATGGAGTTCCTACTTCCTTGTATTGCATTGAGTTTATTGATATGGAGTTTATATTTCCTCCTATGATTTGTGTATTTTATTGATGTGTCATGCATGATGGGCTTCTAGTCTTGAGTCTATAATTCCATAAGGTGTCTAATGTGTCATTCGAGGACGAATATTCCCAAGGGGGAGATAATGTAACACCTTGGAATTTAGTAGGGTTAACTAGAGCCTAAACGTGAGGGTTAACGTCAAGGGTTAAGGGAAAGGGACAAGGGTTTTGGGTGAAAGTCATGTCTAGGGGACCGAGTCTGCGTAAAACTAGCCTAGCCACTGCCTACCATGACCAGGAGAGCTTTCACGACCCGTGGTGGCCACCACAGATCATGGTGCCACCCGTGGCTGGTGAGGCAGTGCACTCGAAAAAGTGCCAAGCGAAGGATTCACTTCATGAGCCACTTCACGGCTCGTGGTCATGACCACGAACCATGGGAAGGATCTTGGGGTTTCCTTTGCCTTATAGGAGATGTGCCAAGTTAGAGGAGCTACTGGTCAAGGGACCACGGGCACCACGGGCACCACCACAAGTCGTGGTGCCCTTGACAAATCGTGAAGGGGTTCTTGAAGATCCCTTAGGCGTGTGGGAACCAAGGCTTTGAAGCCTAGGTACTGCCTCAAGACCACGAACTTCACCACGACTCGTGGTCTTCACCACGGATCGTGGGATGTCTCGTGTTCATGCCTTCAACTTTAGAGGCCTAGAGCCCCAAGCCATAGCTAATGTCCAAGGACCACGGGCAGGACCATAACTCGTGGCCTTGAGCACGACTCGTGAGAACCTCTCGTGGTGCCTGGGAGTGGGCTACCTACTTAGGGGCGTTTTTGTAAATTCCTATTTAATTAATTATTTTATGGGGTCGATTTTTATTGTTTTATTTCATGTATATAAATGATTTTATGTCTTTAAACACCCCATTTACTTAATTATACCCAAAGATCCAAATTAAACCAAAAGTTCTTCTCCCTATCAATATTTCTCTCTCTAAAAACCTCCATTGAAGAAGAAGAAGAAGTGGAGGCTATGGCTTAAAGAACCAAGGTCTTTCTTCTCAAAGTTAGGGTAAAACTCCATTAAGGTATGGTGGCTATTCATCTATGGGTAGCTTTCACCCATAGAGTCCCTTCAAAACTAGATTTCAAAGTTTTCAAGTTCCCCAAAAGTTAGGGTTTCACTCTAAGTCATAGGTTCCTTCTTCAAACATTTTCAATGGTTTAATTATGAAGTATTATAAGTTAATTAATGTTTAATTTTTAATTTATGATGAAAATACTCCATGAACCCTTGAATTTCCTAAATTACTAAATTGTGACTTCATGATGTGGGCTGATTATTTATGGAAGCATGTGAATAGAATATGTCTATATTGATTTAGTTTATCGAAATATGTCATTATTCATCCCTAAATTGTAGTAAATCTAGGTGTGTGGGTGACTTGTGATTCATGGCTTTGAAGGGCAAAGTGTGAAGAATTGATGTATAATCATGATGCTATGTATATGCGTTGTGATTTCAATGAAAGTAATGTGATCATATCTAGAATGCAATTGTGTTATTATTGAAAGGTTATTCTCAATTTAACACTTATGAATGATGATGATATATGTGAAAGGTTTCTTCAATGTAATGTTACATCTTGAATTGGTAGGCTTAGGTTATCCTCTTCTTGTGTAAATGAAAATGATCTTGATTTAATAACCTTGAATTGGTAGGCTTAGGGCATCCCCTTCTTGTGTTAGTAATGTATCTTGACTTAATGAACATTGAATCGGTCGACCGAATATTTGTAGCCCTTTAATAAATGATTAATGAAGTATCCTAAGGTTATGTCTTGAACTGGTATACCTAATTGTGGAAGCCCTACATGATGAGTCTAGGAACGAATGTAATGATGAACCTTGAATCGATAGACCTAATGGTGGTGACCCTTTCTTGAGGATTCAATGAGCTATCCTCATAATGTACCTTGAATCGGTAGACCTAATAGTGGCGGCACATTCTTGTGTAATGTACTTTGGGTTAGTAGACCTAATATTGGTAGCCCTCTCAAGTACAATAATGTTAATGTGAATGAACTACTCTATGGGAATATAGGCTAAATACCGAGTGGATATGGTAAGATGGAAGATCTCCCTACGCTAGGCTGAGTTTCAATGAACATATTTTTTGTCCCATAACTATGTGCCCACCTAAGATTTTATCTATTGGATCCACCTAAAATCTAATACATTTAGTTCTACTTTAGCAAAGTAGGACACCTTCTTTTGGTGTAGGATTATTCGACACGGGATTCAATGGTTTGCTCTCATGGTCTATGTCGGTTACTGCTTATTCCCATCATATGAGATACGTGTTATGGTTGCTTGAGAGGTTCTGTGAAGTGTCGGTGGTAGTATGGAATGCCATCGATGCATTGCACAAGTAGGCTTTGAGAGGGCTATGGTGTGATTCTCCAATGTCTTAATGTCTAATGAATGAATGTGCACCTAATGAAGCGAATGAGTATGTTGACTTAAATGCTTAATGTAATGATGCATGCTTTACTTGGATTGTATTATGAGTTACTTTCCTGTCATGGCTTATGAAATGTACGTGTTCCTTATGCATGAGTATTGATTAAAGATGAGTAATGAAGAATGGTAAGTTCATCTAAAGTGGCCTCAAAGTGGTACTTAGTAGGAATAGTAGTATGGAATGCTATTCTTACATTGCACAAGTATATCTTAGGGTTACGTAATGTGAATGTTCTAATGTGGTGTAATGACTTATATGATGATAATACTTGTATCTTAGGCCTCTTATACTAATGCACATGATATTTCTAAAGAAATTGGCATAATGCATGGTTTAAACCAAAATGTTATTTTTAAGCATGATTTTTGCGTGATCATCATACCTAGTACATTTTTATGTGCTAACCCATATTTCTTCTACTTTTCTACAAAGTGTAGGTTCCGGCAAGTGAGTTGTTTCCTTCTAGATCAAAGGGTTTGGATTGAGTTCTTCCAGAGCTTGTGGTATGTCCTCATGGATCCGAGGACAAGTGATTTATTGATGTTTCATGTCTTTCACTCTATTAGATACTTTTTAGACTTTCTATTGCAAGGGTCGTGACCCTAGTTTTGATTCAAATGTATTAGATGGCCATGTGAGACAAGTAGACTTCCGTTGTTTTAAATGATGTTTTTTGATTGTATGGATTTAAAGAAAAGTTTTCAATTCCGCACTATTTCATATGTCTTATGTTATAATAGAATAATAAGAGTAAAAATGCAATAGAATAATAAAGCATTTAAGTCCAAAAATGTATTTAAGCATTTAATAAGAGTAAAAATGCATTTTAAGTCCAAAAGTTTCATAAAATCAAAGCAGAAGCCTAGACTTTTCTCAATTAGCCATCTATTACAATCGAAGTATCGAATAGGGTCACAACCCTTACAACATAGTTCTCAAATGAAATTACAAGAAAAAAATAATAGTAAGTCAACATCTGTCCTCGAACCATGAGGACTCACCAAAAGCTAGGAGAATAGTTGATTCAAGCTTTGATCAAGAAGGAAGATCACCTCAAACATCGGACCCTACACTCATACAAAAATGCACTAAGTATGCTAGCCATGCATAAAAACCTTACAACATGTAAGAAATGACATTTTAGTTGAAAACTATGTACTTTACCAAGTTTAGGAATCATCATGAAAGTTAGTGCAAAAGCATAAATCATAAGAATATTCAACATATAGATCATCATATCATATTGAAAACATACCATAAATACCCTCAAAGCACCTTTGTGCAATGCATGAATAAGATCCCATAATCCTACTTACACTAAGGAAGCTTATTGAGTAACTATAGTTCATAACTCATACTCTTGTTCATATTATCATAATGGGATTAGCTTTAACTGACATAGACCATGTGAACCTAATCATGAAATCCGGTGTCTACCCCACACCGGCAAAGGGTTGTCCTACTTGCCTAAGGTAAAACTATACTCTTAACTTAGGTGGATCCACTAGCTAAAGACCTATCTGGGCACATAGTTTATGGGATAAGGAGATTGCTTCTAGAAACCCGGACTCAACTAAGGTAGAAGGTTTCCATCTCATGAGATACCTACTTTGGGAACGTGGACTCAACTAGTGTAAAAGGAACCCATTTGAAAACTCGGACTCAACTATCGTATAAGCTTTCAAGGGGAAGTCGGACTCAACTATCGTATAAGCTTCCATCTCATATTCATATCCACTCGGTACTAAGCATTAATTCCCATAAGTTATCTATTAAATCTTGACTTATGTTCATATTCATGGAGGAATGTCTTTACACTCAATCCAATAAAATTCACACTATAGCTCATTAGGTAAGACTAGTCTATTAAATCTTGACTTATGTTCATATTCATGGAGAAATGTCTTTACACTCAATCCAATAAAATTCACACTATAGCTCATTAGGTAAGACTAGTCTTCCAACCTTAGAATCACTACATGTGACAAACCATTCACATCATATCATATTCATGCATAAGTGTGTACATGTGGATAATCATCCAATCAACACAACAATTAGATCATAATCATATTTACTTTACTCGCAAAGTGATCCAAATGCATATACATAAGCCTCATAAACATAGCTAATTCTCATGCTTTGCCCTTCAAGGATCATATATCACATTCAACCAACATATCTAGAATTACTACATTAGACATGGATGATAACATTATTCAAATACCATTACTACTATAAGCATGATTTCATAATAATCCTCATTCTACAATTCACCCACACTTTTAGTTCCAATTTGGGAAAATAGGGGAAGATCATGGATTCTTGAGGAATTCAACTTAAAATCATATAAAATCATCAATATACCAGGAAATCACTTAACCATTAATTAAAAAGGAACTTTCCAAAAGACCCCTAAGCCTAATTGCCAATTGACATTTTCAGGCATGACCTACGACCATGGACCCATGGACCGTGGGTGGGACCACGGATCGTGCTGGTAAACTGTGGTCTGGTGGTCTTGTCACGACCCGAAAGCACCTCCTAGTCGTAACATGGCGCAGTCGACCCCGAAGGGGTCTTATACAAGCCTCATAGCTCATTCATTGCATAAGATACTTGAAAATAGAGAAGAATTAAAAACTTGCTTTACCAGCGAAGACATTTTCATTAAGACGCAACCGGAAGACTTTCTAGACATTAAACATTATGTCTTAAACCATTTAATACTTTAGAATACAACTTTTGGACTTAGCCCATAAAAAGCATTAACATAACTAAAAGACATAAAAGAAACATAATGGGTTTTGTCCACGAAACTATGAGGACTCACCAAGTCTTCATCTTCAAGCACCTTAGACACCTATGTTTCAAGCATAGAACACAAATATCTCCAAGCCCTACACCTTATTAAGAAAGGGGGATGAATGGGGTTAGCACATTAAATGTACTAAGTATGATGGCCATGCAAAAACATGCTTAAAAAGGACATTTGATTTGAAAGCCATGCTTTTATGCCATTTTTGTATAACTTCATGAACATTGATACAAGAGGCATAATAGAAGTCACAACCAAAATACGAAGTCACATAATTCACATTTGAACAAGATCACATACAAACCTTTACCTTTACCTTAAGCCTTCACATCAAGTAACCCTCAAGCTATACCTTGTGCAATATATAGGTAGCGTCTCATACCACCACCCAAACTAAGGCACCACCTTAAGGTCACCAAAAGTGAACTTACCATTGATCCTTTCCACCTTTACACAATAAAGCATTGAAGAGGCATAAACATTAGAAGAATCATATCATCACATTAAGACCAACATCTAAGACAACTCTAAGTCATACTTGTGCAATGTGCAAGTAGCATCCCATACTACTGCTCAAACTAGGTACTCCTTTGAAGTCACCCTAGACAAGGCATATTCATATAGAATAGACATGACAAGGAAGCAATTGATAGTACAATCCAAGGATATCATCCATCTTTACATTTAAGCATTTAAACCAACATTCTTCATTCGGTTCATTTAGGACACATTCATGCATTAAGAGGACTTTCATACATTTAGTCATTAAGACATAGAGAACTCTGTATTGCCTCTTCAAAGACTACTCGTGCCATATATAAATAGCATCCCATACTACTACCTACACTATGTAGTACCTATCAAGTTATTATAGTGCACATCTCACATGATGGGAATAAGCGTTTAACCGACATAGACCATGCATGCTAGACATGGAATCCAGTGTCATATAGCCGCACACAGTAAAGAGGTGTTCCACTTGCCTAAGGTAGAACGGTAACTTTAGCTCGGATGAATCCTTAGCTTGGATGAAATCCGCTTGCTAATATCCTATGTGGGCACATAGTTATGGGATAGGAAGATGTTCTTTGGAACTCTAACCTAACATTGGGAGAGTTTCCATATAACCATATCCACTAGGTGCTTAGCCTCCATTCCCATAGACTAGTTCATACAGATTAACATCAATGTACTTGCGAGGGTTACCAACACTAGGTCTACCGACCGAAAGTACATTACACAAGAAAGGGCCACCATCACTAGGTCTACCGATTCAAGGTACATTAGGGATAGCTAATTGACTTTCCAAGAAGGGTGCCATAAACATTGGGTCTACCGATACAAGGTCATCATTTCACAGATGAAAGGGCTACCAACTCTAGGTCTACCGATTCAAGGTTTTAAAATTCATATTGGGTTTTAGACTCATCATGAAGGGCTACCAAGCTTAGTTCTACCGGTTCAAGACATAGTCTAAAACACCTCATCATTCATTTATGAAAGAAATGCCATTGGCCTATCAATTCAGATTCATCAAGCCAAGACACGTTCATTACTCATATATGAATGGAATGTCATAGCCTATCGATTCATATTCATCAAGTCAAAAAATATTCAATATATACTAAAGGATGCCTAAGCCTACCAATTCAAGATATTTCATTCATGATCACATTCATCAATACAAGAAAAGGATACCATAGCCTACCAATTAAAGATATTCAACATTACATTATAGAACCCTTTACATTCCATCATCATCATTCATGAGTGTTAAGTGAGAATGTGCTTTCAATCACAACACATTCGCATTCTATACAAGATCATCATTCTATCATTGAAATCACATGTATATCCTTCACATTAAACATTCACATTACAATATTATGATAATACTTCAATTCCTCACAGTATGCCTTCAAGGCCATGATCACAATGTTCATAGTAAGTAAACACCTCCACATTTCAAGTGGATCAACAATTTAAGCATCATTCTATTACAACAAGTAATTAGGTCAAATTTTCCCTTTCAAGGACATAATCACCAATCCTCAATTCATCAACAATTCACTATAGTTAGACATAGATGATGACACAAATCAATAATCTAAAGCAATCTAATCAAAAATCCATCAACATTCATTCATAATCAACAACCCACTTCATAAGGCACAATTTAGGAATTTAGAGAAATTGTGGATTCATAGAATATTTTCATCATAAATCATCAATTAAACATAAATACAATCATTATATGAAATTAGAAACCATTTGAAATCGTTTGAACAAGGAACCCATGAGATTGAGTAAAACCCTTGCTTTATCATGAACATTGAAAACTTTAAAAAGATCTTTGAATTTGACTCTAGGGTGAAAGCTAACACTAGACGAAGGATCACCATACGTTTACTAAGAATCCCCAAGCAATTTGAGGATGAACCACCTTGAAATCACCAAACCCTATCTTCAATGGCTCATTTCTTCTTCTTCTCTAATGGAGGATTTCTAGTGAGAGAAATATTTGAGAGGAGGTGGGTTTCTTTTTTATTCTATTTGGAGTGACTTAAATGAAAGGATTTAGGTCATAAAAAGGTCTTATAGTTCTTATGAAGGAAAAGAATAATAAGGACTTGACTTTAGAAAGGAACTAAAGACCCACAAAGTTTAAACTTAAAAGTTTGCACTAAACCTGTCTAAGTTCGCCCTTTGCACCCCTTGGCTGGCCAAGGGCACTAAGCGATTCACCTAATTTTCTCCACTTGGCGCACCAAGGACACTAGGCGACTCGCCAAGTGCACCCTTGGCTTACCCAATTTTCTAGTAAGCTCCCAAATTGGGCAGTCCACTAGGTGATCAGGAGGGGTCAATGGGCGGCACGCCAACCTGGTTGGAGAGCTTGGACTTAGCTCGCCCTTTGGCCCAGCATCTTGGCCAGATGGGGCTGCCACTAGGCTATCACAAGGGAACAAGGGCGACTTGCCTAACCCTTTGGGCAATCAAACAGCCCTTCAAGGAACAAGGCTTCCTTCACCCTATCTTGCTAGTCTAGGCCCCTTGTTCTCACCCTAAGATTCTACCTTGTTGAATCTAGGTTATAAAATAGCATAGGCAACAACCTAAAGTCACACTAACCCAAACGTTAAGGCTCTAATTCAACCTATCATTTTCCGAGTCGTTACATTATTCCCCACTTAGGAACATTCATCCTCGAATGACACTTTAAACACATTAAGGGAAAACAACTCGAGAATAGCAGCCAAAAAATCATGAACATCAATATATATGCATATTAATAGGAGGAAACATCAACTCCACATCAATGAGCTAAATGCATATAAAAGAAAGTAGGAACTACATCTATAAACTCATTATGGTTCAAAGTAACAACATTTCTCATTTTGTTGGAGGAACTTCCTTCTCCAATTCAGGTCATGCTCATTACAACATCATTACGCACATTTGAACAATTTTCTCATAAAAGCACAATATGCATCCTTTCAATAAATCACATTTACGCATGTTCAACATTTAACCTCATGAAGCATATAAGCAACTCAAACTAAATACATATCAACATGAGGAACAATAAACCATGAAAACTCTGTTTCTCAACTAAACAAGAATCCAACTAGGACATGCATAAAATAAGAAGAACATGAAAATACAATTTCACATGACTCCAAAAACATGAAACAAGTCAAAAAGGATCGCTTCGTCGTAGGCTTGAATAGGCACATAAAGGAAGAGGTAAGGATATCGGAACTCTCAACAACCTTACTACTCCTCATACTATCCCCCACTTAGGAGTAAACCCAACTAAGGTCAACATGAACACCACAAGGGAACCTTAATCAAGACATCCACAGCTTACAAGAAATCATCAACATACCGGTACTTTTAAACTAGGAAGGTCCTTATTAAGCAACTCTTGTTCACACTGAACCTTACCACATCACTCAAGGTCTTATATAAGTCTACCACACCGGGTCTAAACTTCGCAAACTCACTACACCACTTAAGGTGAGAACATCAATCAGGCCTAACTCATGAAGATCCAGGACACTCAAAGACCTTACCTTCTAGGAACATTATCCCCCACTTGGTAGTAAGACTATACCAACTCTTCTAAGCTTGACTTCTTTCAATTCTTTCAACATACCTCAAAACTAATCATAACATTCTACCAACATCACACATAACCATAAAGCAACCCATTCACACTACAGTCAACATCACAATATTCCATCTCACATCTATCAAGTCACACAGCCATAGTTGGCGTCACAACCAGCGTTTTCTCTCCCTCAACCCATCTAACATACTCATTTCAAGTGGTCACACTCTAAAGACCATCACATAAGGAATAAGGAAAAGACGTTATAGAGTTAAACTCTATCGCACGATTTGAAGAATGAAGAAGTGAAACTTTCTTAACACCCTACAGCCTCCTATTCATAATGTCGCGCGCTTCACAATTTGAACAAGACTCTACTAGATGTGGTTTGAGACGTACTAAGACAATTCCAAAATCTTGTGCTTTGATACCATGTTTCTCATGACCCGAGAGCACCCCCTTGTCGTAACATGACGTACTCCACCAAAAAGGGGTCTTACACAAGCCTCATAGCGCATTCATTTATAAAAGGAATGCCATTGACCTATCGATTCATATTCATCAAGTCAAAACAGGTTCATTACTCATATATGAAAGGAATGTCATAGCTTATCGATTCATATTCATCAAGTCAAGACACATTCATTATACAAGAAAAGGATGCCTAAGCCTACCAAGTCAACATACTTCATTCATGATCACATCCATCAATACAAGAAAATGATGTTATAGTATAGAACGCTTTACATTCCATCATCATTATTCATGAGTGTTAAATGATAATACACTTTCAATCACAACACATTCTCATTCTATATAAGACCATCATTCTATCGTTGAAATCACATGTATATCCTTCACATTATACATTCACATTAAAATATTATGTAACTACTTCATCTCCCCACAATATGCCTTCAAGGCCATGATCACAATGTTTATAGTAAGTAAACACTTCCACCTTTCAAGTGGATCAACAATTTAAGCATCATTCTATTACAACAAGTAATTAGGTCAAACTTTCCCTTTCAAGGCATTAATCACCAATCCTCAATTCATCAACAATTCATTATAGTTAGACATAAATTATGATACAAATCAATAATTTAAATCAATCTAGGCATAAATCCATCAACATTCATTCATAATCAACAACCCACTTCTTAAGTTTAGGAATTTAGAGAAATCAAGGGTTCATAGAATATTTTCATCATAAATCATCACTTAAACATAAATACAATCATTATATGACATTAGAAACTATTTGAATCGTTTGAAGAAGGAACCCATGAGATTGAGTACAACCCTTGGTTTTTCATGAACCTTGAAAACTTTAAAAATTCTTAGAAATTGACTATAGGGTGAAGGCTAACCCTAGATGAAGGATCACCATATCTTTAATAAGAATCCCCAAGCAATTTGAAGAATAACCACCTTGAAATCACCAAACACTATCTTTAATGGCTCCCTTCTTCTTATTCTCTAATGAAGGATTTCTAGTGAGAGAAATATTTTAGAGGAGGTGGGTTTCTCTTTTATTCAATTTGGAGTGAATTAAATGAAAGGATATAGGTCATAAAAAGGTCTTATAGTTGTGAGGAAAGGAAAAGAATAATAAGGACTTAACTTGGGACAGGAACTAAGGACCCACAAAGTTTGAACTTAAAAGTTTGCACCAAACCCGGCTAAGTTCGCCCTTTGCACCCCTTGGCTTGCAAAGGGCACTTGGCGACTCGCCTAATGGCCCTTGGCTCGCCCATTTTTCCAGACTGACAGTGCTTCACTATTTCGGGCATAACTTTTCACTACGAGATCGGAATTGGGCAAACTTGGTGGAGTTGGAAAGAGGACTCAGAGACCTTTAAAGTTCCAACATTAAAATTTCACCTTCTTCACGACTTACCTCACCCATTTTCCCCTCTTGGCTCGCCCAATTTTCCATTGAGCTCCCAAATTGGGCAGTCCACTAAGCGATCAAGAGGGGTCCATGGGCGGCACCCAAAGCTGTTTGGCGAGCTTGGACTTTACTCTCCCTTTGGTCCAGCATCTTGGCCAAATGGGGCATCCACTAGGAGATCACAAGGGCACAAGGGCGACTCGCCCAACCCTTTGGGTGATCAATCATCCCCATGGCCAAACAGCCCTTCCAGGAACAAGGCTTCCTTCACGCAATCTTGCTAATCTAGTCCCCTTGCTTGCACCCTAGGTTTCGACCTTGCGCCATCTAGGTTCTAAAACAGCATAGGCAACAATCTAAAGTCAGACTAACCCAAACGTTAAGGCTCTAGTTCAACCTATCATTTTCCGAGTCGTTACATTATTCCCCACTTAGGAACATTCGTTCTCGAATGACACTTTAACCACATTAAGGGAAACCGACTCCAGACTAGTAGCCCAAAAATCATGAAACATCAATATATATACGTAATCAAAGGAGGAAACATCAACTCCACATCAATAAGCTCAATGCATATAAAAGAAAATAGGAACTACATCTACAAACTCATTATACTTCAAAGCAACATCATTTCTAATTTTGTTGGAGGAACTTCTTTCTCCAACTCACATCATGCTCATTACGACATCATTACGCACATTTGATCAATTTTCTCCTAAAAGCAAATTATGCATCCTTCCAATAAATCACACTTACACATGTTCAAGATTTAACCTCATGAAGCATATAAGCAACTCAAACTAAATGCATATCAACATAAGGAACAATAAATCATGAAAACTCATTTTCTCAACTAAACAATAATCCAACTAAAATATGCATAAAATAAGAAGAACATGAAAACACAATGTTACACATGACTCCAAAAACATGAAACAAGCCAAAAAGGAACGCTTAGTCGTAGCCTTGAATAGGTACATAAAGAAAGAGATAAGGATATCAGAACTCTCAACAACCTTACTACTCCTCATACTATCCCCCACTTAGGTGTAAACCCAACTAAGGTCAACATGAACACCACAAGGGAACCTTAATCAAGATATCCAACACTTACAAGAAACCATCAACATAACGGTACTTTTAAACTAGGAAGGTCCTCATTAAGCAACTCTTGCTCACAACCAACCTTACCACATCACTCAAGGTTTCATATAAATCTACCACACCAGGTTTAAACTCTTCAAACTCACTATACCTCTTAAGGTGAGAACATCAATCAAGCGTAACTCATGAAGATCAGGGACACTCAAAGACCTTACCATCTAGGAACATCAGCCCCCACTTGGTAGTAAGCCTATACCAACTCTTTTAAGCTTCACTTCTTTCAATTCTTTCAACATACCTCAAAACTAATCATAACCTTCAACCAACATCACACATAACCATAAAGCAACCCATTCACAATAAAGTCAATATCACAATCTTCAATCTCACATCTATCAAGTAACACATCCATAGTTAGTGTCACAACTAGCCTTTTCTCTACCTCAACACATCAAACATACTCCTTTCAAGTGGTCACACTCTAAAGATCATCACATAGGGAATAAGGGAAAGACGTTATAGAGTTAAACTCTACCGCACTACTTGAAGAATGAAGAAGTGTAACTTTCTTAACACCCAACAGCCACCTATTCATAATGTCGTACGCTTAACATTTTTAACAAGACTCTACTAGATGTGGTTTAAGACATACTAAGAAAATTCTAAAATCTTGTGCTCTGATACCATGTATGTCATGTCCCGAGAGCATCCCGTGGTTGTAACATGGCGTACTCGATCCCGAAGGGGTCTTACACAAGATTCATAGCCCATTCATTTATAAAGGGAATGACATTGGCCTATCGATTCTTATTCATCAAGTCAAGACACGTTCATTACTCATATATGAAAGGAATGTCGTAGCCTATCTATTCATATTGATCAAGTCAAGACACATTCATTATGCAAGAAAAGGATGCCTAAACCTACCAAGTTAAGATACTTCATTCATGATCACATTCCTCAATAAAAGAAAATGATGTCATAGCCTACCAATTCAAGATATTCAACACTACATTACAGAATGCTTTAGATTCCATCATCATCATTCATTAGTGTTCAATGATAATATGTTTTCAATCACAACACATTCACATTCTATACAAGATCATCATTCTATCATTGAAATCACATGTATATCCTTCATATTATACATTCACATTACCATATTATGATAGAACTTCAATTCCTCACAATATAGCTTCAAGGCCATGATCACAATATTCAGAGTAAGTAAACACTTCCACCTTTAAAGTGGATCAAAAATTTAAGCATCATTCTATTACAACAAGTAATTAGGTCAAACTTGCCCTTTCAAGGCCATAATCACCAATCCTCAATTCATCAACAATTCATTATAGTTAGACATAGATGATGATACAAATCAATAATCTAAAACAATATAGGCAATAAATCCATCAACATTCATTCATAATCAACAACTCCCTTCATAAGGCACAAATTAGGAATTTAGAGAAATCATGAGTTCATAGAACATTTTCATCATAAATCATCAATTAAACATCAATACAATAATTTTATGATATTAGAAACCATTTGAAATCGTTTGAAGAAGGAACCCATGAGATTGAGTAAAACCCTTGATTTTTCATGAACCTTGAAAACTTTAAAAACTTCTTTAAAATTGACTCTACGTTAAAAGATAACTGTAGATGAAGGACCACCATAGCTTTACTAAGAATCCCCAAGCAATTTGAGGAAGAACCACCTTGAAATCACCAAACCGTATCTTCAATGGCTCCATTCTTCTTATTCTCTAATGGAGGATTTCTAGTGAGAGAAATATTTGAGAGGAGGTGGGTTTCTTTTTTATTCTATTTGGAGAGACTTAAATGAAAGGATTTAGGACATAAAAAGGTCTTATAGTTGTTAGGAAAGGAAAAGAATAATGACTTAAGTTTGGACAGGAACTAAGGACCCACAAAGTTTAAACTTAAAAGTTTGCACCAAACCCGTCTATGTTCGCCCTTCGAACCTCTTGGCTCGCCAAAAGCACTAGGCGACTCACCTAATGGCCCTAGGCTCGCCCATTTTTCCAGCCTGACAATGCTTCACTATTTCGGGCATAACTTTTCACTCCGAGATTGGAATTGGGTAAACTTGGTTGAGTTTGAAAGAGGACTCAGAGACCTTTAAAGTTCCATCTTTAAAATATCACTTCCTTCAAGAATTACCTCGCCCATATTTCCCTATTGGCTCGCCAAGGGCACTAAGCGACTCGCCAAGTGCACCCTTGGCTAGCCCAAATTTCCATTGAGCTTCCAAATTGGGAAGTCCACTAGGCGATTAACAGGGGTCAATGGGCGGCATGCAAAGCTAGTTGGCGAGCTTGGACTTTACTCTTTCTTTGGTCCAACATCTTGGCCTAATGGGGCAGCCAATTGGCGATCACAAGGGCACAAGGGCGACTCGCCCAACCCTTTGGGTGATCAAACTTCCCCATGGCCAAACAGCTCTATAAGGAACGAGACTTCCTTCACGCTATCTTGCTAGTCTAGTCCCCTTGCTTGCACCCTAGGTTTCTACCTTGCTCCATCTAGGTTCTAAAATAGCGTAGGCAATAACCTAAAGTCACACTAACCCAAATGTTAAGGCTCAAGTTCAACCTATCATTTTCCGAGTCGTTACATTATCACCCACTTAGGAACATTCGTCCTCGAATGACACTTTAAACACATTAAGGAAAAACTACTCGAGACTAGCATCCCAAAAATCATAACATATCAATATATATGCATAATTTTAGGAGGAAACATTAACTCCATATCAATAAGCTCAATGCATATACAAGAAAGTAGGAACTACATCTACAAACTCATTATTCTTCAAAGCAACAACATTTCTCATTTTGTTGGAGGAACTTCCTTCTCCATCTCACATCATGCTCATTACAACATCATTATGCACATTTGATCAATTTTCTCCCAAAAGCAAATTATGAATCCTTTCAATAAATCACACGTACACATGTTCAACATATAACCTCATGAAGCATATAAGCAACAAAAACTAAATGCATATCAACATAAGGAACAATAAATCAAGAAAACTCATTTTCTCAACTAAACAAGAATCCAACTAGTACATGTAGAAAATAAGGAGAACATTAAAACACAATGTCACACAGGACTCCAAAAACATGAAACAAGCCAAAATGGAACTCTTCGTCTTAGTCTTGAAGAGGCATATAAAGGAAGAGGTAAGGATATCGAAACTCTCAACAACCTTACTACACCTCATACTATCCCCCACTTAGGAGTAAACCTAACTAAGGTCAACATGAACACCATAAGGGAACCATAATCAAGATATCCACAACCTACCAGAAACCATCAACATACTAGTACTTTTAAACTAAGAAGGTCCTCATTGAGCAACTCTTGCTCACAACCAACCTTACCACATCACTCAATGTCTCATATGAGTCTACCACACCGAGTCTAAACTACTCAAACTCACTACACCTCTTCAGGTGAGAACTTCATTCAAGCCTAACTGTTGAAGATCAAGGACAGTCAAATACCTTACAATCTAGGAATATTATCCCCCACTTAGGAGTAAGCCTATAGCAACTCTTTTAAGATTCAATTCTTTCAATTCTTTCAACATACCTCAAAACTCATCATAACCTTCTACCAAAATCACACATAACAATAAAAACAACCCATTCACACTAAAGTTAGCATCAATATCTTCCATCTCACATCTATCAAGTCACATAGCCATAGTTTGCATCACAGCCAACCTTTTCTCTACCTCAACCCATCTAACATACTCATTTCAAGTGGTCACACTCTAAAGACCATCACATAGGAAATAAGGGAAAGAGGTTATAGAATTAAAATCTATGGCACGACCTGAAGAATGAAGAAGTGTAACTTATTTAACAGCTAATAGCCTCCTATTCATAATGTCGCGCTCTTCACATTTTGAACAAGACTCTACTAGTTGTGGTTTGAGACATACTAAGACAATTCCAAAATTTTGTGCTCTGATACCATGTTTTTCATGACCCGAGAGCACTCCTTAGTCGTAACATGACGTACTCTACCCCGAAGGGGTCTTACACAAGCCTCAGAGCTCATTCATTTATAAAAGGAATGCCATTGGTTTATCGACTCATATTCATCAAGTCAAAACACGTTCATTACTCATATATGAAAGGAATGTCGTAGCCTATCGATTCATATTTATCAAGTGAAGACACATTCATTATACAAGAAAAGGATGTCTAAGCCTACCATGTTAAGATACTTCATTCATGATCACATTCCTCAATACAAGAAAATGATGGTCTAGCCTACCAATTCAAGATATTAAACACTACATTATAGAACCCTTTACATTCCATCATCATCATTAATGAGTGTTAATTGAGAATATGTTTTCAATCACAACACATTCACATTCTATACAAGATCATCGTTCTATCATTGAAATCACATGTATATCCTTAACATGATACATTCACATTACTATATTATGATAATACTTCAATTCCTCACAATATACCTTCAAGGCCATGATCACAATATTCAGAGTAAATAAACACCTCCACCTCTCAAGTAGATCAACAATTTAAGCATCATTCTATTACAACGAGTAATTTGGTCAAACTTTCCGTTTCAAGGCCATAATAACCAATCCTCAATTCATCAACAATTCATTATAGTTAGACATAAATGATGATACAAATCAATAATCTAAATCAATCTAGGCATAAATCCATCACCAGTCATTCATAATCAACAACACACTTTATAAGGTACAATTTAGGAATTTAGAGAAACCATGGGTTCATATAATATTTTCATCATAAATGATCAACTAAACATCAATAAAACCATTTTATGACATTTGAAATCGTTTGAAGATGGAACCCATGAGATTGAGTAAAACCCTTGGTTTTTCATGAACCTTGAAAACTTTAATAACTTCTTTAAAATTGACTCTAGGGTGAAAGCTAACCCTAGATGAAGGATCACCACACCTTTACTAAGAATCCCCAAGCAATTTGAGGAAGTACCACCTTAAAATCACCAAATTGTATATTCAATGGCTCCCTTCTTTTTCTTCTCTAATGGAGGATTTCAAGTGAGATATATTTGAGAGGTGGTAGGTTTCTTTTTTATTCTATTTGGAGTGACTGAAATGAAAGGATTTTGGTCATAAAAAGGTCTTATAGTTGTTAGGAAAGGAAAAGAATAATAAGGACTTAACTTTGGAAAAGAACTAACGACCCACAAAGTTTAAACTTAAAAGTTTGCACCAAACCCGTCTAAGTTCACCCTTTGCACCCATTGGCTTGCCAAGGGCACTAGGCAACTCGCCTAATGGCCCTTGGCTCGCCCATTTTTCCAGACTGATAGTGCTTCACTATTTCGAGCATAACTTTTCACTCCGACATCGGAATTAGGCAAACTTGGTGGAGTTGGAAAGTGGACTCATAGACCTTTAAAGTTCCAACTTTAAAATTTCACCTCCTTCACGACTTACCTCGCCCATTTTCCCCTCTTGGCTCGCCAAGGGCACTAGGCGACTCGCCAAGGGCACAAGGTGACTCACCAAGTGCACCCTTGGCTCGCCCAATTTTCCAATGAACTCGCAAATTGGGCAGTCCACTAGGCGATCAAGAGGGGTCAATGGGCGGCACGCAAATCTGCTTGGCGAACTTGGACTTTACTCTCCCTTTGGTCCAACATCTTGGCCAAATGGGGCAGCCACTAGGCGATCACAAGGGCACAAGGGTGACTCGCCCAACCCTTTGGGTGATCAAACATCCCCATGGCCAAACAGCACTTCAAGGAAAAAAGCTTCCTTCACGCTATCTTGCTAGTGTAAGCCCCTTGCTTGCACCCTAGGCTTCTACCTTGCTCCATCTATGTTCTAAAACAGCATAGGCAACAACCTAAAGTCACACTAACCCAAACGTTAAGGCTCTAGTTGAACCTATCATTTTCCGAGTCGTTACGTTATCCCGCACTTAGGAACATTTGTCCTCGAATGACACTTTTAACACATTAAGGGAAAACAACTCGAGACTAGCAGCCCAAAAATCATGACACATCAATGTATATGCATAATCTTAGGAGGAAATATCAACTCCACATCAATAAGCTCAATGCATATACAAGCAAGTAGGGACCATCTACAAACTCATCATTCTTCAAAGCAACAACATTTCTCATTTTGTTGGAGGAACTTCCTTCTCCAACTCACATCATGCTCATTACAACATCATTAAGCACATTTGAGCAATTTTCTCATAAAAGCACATTATGCATCCTTTCAAGAAATCACATTTATGCATGTTCAACATTTAACCTCATGAGTGTTAAGTGAGAATATGTTTTCAATGACAACAAATTCGCATTCTATACAAGATCATCATTGTATCATTGAAATCACATGTATATCTTTCACATTATGCATTCACATTATAATATTATGATAATACTTCAATTCCTCACAATATGGCTTCAAGGACAAGATCAAAATGTTCAGAGTAGGTAAACACCTCCACCTTTCAAGTGGATCAAGAATTTAAGCATCATTCTATTACAACAAGTAATTAGGTCAAATTTGCCCTTTTAAGGACATAATCACCAATCCTCAATTCATCAACAATTCATTATAGTTAGACATAGGTGATGATGCAAATCAATAATATAAGTCAATCGAGGCATAAATCCATCAACATTCATTCATAATTAACAACCCACTTCATAAGGCACAATATACAAATTTAGAGAAATCAAGAGTTCATAGATTATTTTCATCAGAAATCATTAATTAAACATCAATACAATCATTTTATGACATTAGAAACCATTTGAAATCGTTCGAAGAAGGAACCCATGAGATTGAGTAAAACCCTTGGTTTTTCATGAACCTTGAAAACTTTAAAAACTTCTTTAAAATTGACTCTAGGGTGAAAGCTAACCCTAGATGAAGGATCACCATAGCTATACTAAGAATCCCCAAGCAATTTGATGAAGAACCACCTTAAAATCACTAAACCGTATATTCAATAGCTCCTTTCTTCTTCATCTCTAATGGAGGATTTCAGTTGAGAGAAATATCTGAGAGGAGATGGGTTTCTTTTTTATTCTATTTGGAGTGACTTAAATGAAAGGATTTTGGTCATAAAAAGGTCTTATAGTAGTTAGGAAAGGAAAAGAATAATAAGGACTTAACTTTGGAAAGGAACTAACGACCCACAAAGTTTAAACTTAAAAGTTTGCACCAAACCTGTCTAAGTTCGCCCTTTGCACCCCTAGGCTCGCCAAGGGCACTAGGCGACTAGCCTAATGGCCCTTGGCTCGCCCATTTTTCCAGCCTGACAGTGCTTCAAATATTTTGGGTATAACTTTTCACTCCAAGATCGGAAATGGGCAAACTTGGTGGAGTTGGAAAATGGACTCAAAGACCTTTAAAGTTCCAACTTTAAAATTTCACCTCCTTCACGACTTACCTTGACCGTTTTCTCCTCTTGGATCGCCAAGGGCACTAGGCGACTCGCTAAGTGCACCCTTGGCTCGCCCAATTTTCCAATGAGCTCCCAAATTGGGCACTCCACTAGGCGATCAAGAGGGGTCAATGGGCGGCACGCAAAGCTGGTTAGCGAGCTTGGACTTTACTCTCCCTTTGGTCCAGCATCTTGGCTAAATGGGGAAGCCACTAGGCGATCACAAGGGCACAAGGGCGACTCGCCCAACCTTCGGATGATCAAACATCCCCATGGCCAAACATCCCTTCATGGAACAAGGCTTCCTTCACGCTATCTTGCTAGTCTAGGCCCCTTGCTTGCACCCTAGGATTCTACATCGCTCCATCTAGGTTGTAAAAAAGCATAGGCAACAACCTAAAGTCACACTAACCCAAGCGTTAAGGCTCTGTTTCAACCTATCATTTTCCGAGTGGTTACATTATCCCCCACTTAAGAACATTCGTCCTCGAATGATACTTTAAAAACATTAAGGGAAAACTACTCGAGACTAGCAGCCCAAAAATCATGACATATTAATATATATGCATAATCTTAGGAGGAAACATCAACTCCACATCAATAAGCTCAATGTATATACAAGAAAGTAGGAAGCATCTACAAACTCATTATTCTTCAAAGCAACAACATTTCTCATTTTGTTGGAGGAACTTCCTTCTCCAACTCACATCATGCTCATTACAACATCATTAAGCACATTTGAGCAATTTTCTCATAAAAGCACATTGTGCATCCATTCAATAAATCACATTTACGCATGTTCAACATTTAACCTCATGAAGCATATAAGCAACTAAGACAAAATGCATATCAACATGAGGAACAATAAATCATGAAATTTCATTTTCTCAACTAAACAAGAATCCAACTAGGACATGGATAAAATAAGGAGAACATGAAAACATAATGTCACCCAGGACTCCAAAACCATGAAACAAGCCAAAATGGACCTCTTCGTCTTAGGCTTGAATAGGCACGTCAAGGAAGAGGTAAGGATATCGGAACTCTGAACAACCTTGCTACACCTCATACTATCCCCCACTTAGGAATAAACCCAACTAAGGTCAACATGAACACCACAACGGAACCTTAATCAAGACATCCACAACTTACAAGAAATCATCAACATACCAGTACTTTTAAACTAGGAAGGTCTCATTAAGCAACTCTTGCTCAAACCAAACCTTACCACATCACTCAAGGTCTCATAAGAGTCTACCACACCAGGTCTAAACTCCTCAAACTCACTACACCTCTTAAGGTGAGAACATCAATCAAGCCTATCTCATAAAGATCAAGGATAGTCAAAGACCTTATAATCTAGGAACATTATCCCCCACTTGGGAGTAATCCTATACCAACTCTTTTAAGATTCAATTCTTTCAATTCTTTCAACATACCTCAAAACTTATCATAACCTTCTACCAAAATCACATATAACCATAAAACAACCCATTCACACTAAAGTCAGCATCACAATCTTCCATCTCACATCTATCAAGTCACATAGCCATAGTTGGAATCACAACCAACCTTTTCTCTCCCTCAACCCATCTAACATACTCCATTCAAGTGGTCACACTCTAAAGACCATCACATATAGAATAAGGGAAAGACATTATAGAGTTAAACTCTATGGCACGACTTGAAGAATGAAGAAGTGAAACTTTCTTAACACCGAATAGCCTCATATACACAATGTCGCGTGCTTCACATTATGAACAAGACTCTACTAGATGTGGTTTGAGACATCCTAAGACAATTCCAAATATATTGCTCTGATACCATATTTGTCACGACTCGAGAGCACCCCCTAGTTGTAACATGGTGTACTCGACCCCGAAGGGGTCTTATACAAGCCTCATAGCTCATTCATTTATAAAAGGAATGTCATTGGCCTATCGATTCATATTCATCAAGTCAAGACACGTTCATTACTCATATATGAAAGAAATGTCATAGCCTATCGATTCATATTCATCAAGTCAACACATATTCATTATACAAGAAAAGGATGCCTAAGCCTACCAAGTGAAGATACTTCATTCATGATCACATTCCTCAATACAAGAAAATGATGCCTTAGCCTACCAATTCTAGATATTCAACATTACATTATAGAACCATTTACATTCCATCATCATCATTCATGAGTGTTAAGTGAGAATATGTTTTCAATCACAACACATTCGCATTCTATACAAGATCATCATTCTATCATTGAAATAACATGTATATCCTTCACATTATACATTCACATTACAATATTATGATAATACTTCAATTCCTCGCAATATGGCTTCAAGGCCATGATCACAATATTCAGAGTAAGTAAACACCTCCGCCTTTCAAGTGAATCAAAAATTTAAGCATCATTCTATTACAACAAATAATTAGGTCAAACTTGCCCTTTCAAGGCCATAATCACCAATCCTCAATTCATCAACAATTCATTATAGTTAGACATATATGATGATACAAATCAATAATCTAAATCAATCTAGGCATAAATCCATCAACATTCATTCATAATCAACAGCCCACTTCATAAGGCACAATTTAGGAATTTAGAAAAATCATGGGTTCATAGAATATTTTCATCATAAATCATCAATTAAACATTAATAAAATCATTTTATGACATTAGAAACCATTTGAAATCGTTTGAAGAAGAAACCCATCAGATTGAGTAAAACCCTTGGTTTTTCATGAACCTTGAGAACTTTAAAAACTTCTTTAAAATTGACTGTAGGGTGATAACTAACCCTAGATGAAGGATCATCATACATTTACTAAGAATCCCCAAGCAATTTGAGGAAAACCCACCTTAAAATCACCAAACCCTATCTTCAATGGCTCCCTTCTTCTTCTTCTTCTCTAATGGAGGATTTCTAGTAAGAGAAATATTTGAGAGGTGGTGGGTTTCTTTTTTATTCTATTTGGAGTGACTTAAATGAAATTATTTTGGTCATAAAAAGGTCTTATAGTTGTTAGGAAAGGAAAAGAATAATAAGGACTTAACTTTGGAAAGGAACTAATGACCCACAAAGTTTAAACTTAAAACTTTGCACCAAACCCGTCTAAGCTCGCCCTTTGCACCCCTTGGCTCGCCCATTTTTCTAGCCTAACACTGCTTCAGTATTTCGGGTATAACTTTTTACTTCGAGATCGGAATTGGGCAAACTCCATGGCGTTGGATAGAGGACTCAGAGACCTTTAAATTTCCAACTTTAAAAATTTAACTCTTTCATGACTTACATCGCCTAGGTCCCCCTCTTGGCTCGCCAAGGGCACTAGGCAACTCGCCAAGTGCACCCTTGGCTCGCCCAATTTTCCAGTGAGCTCCTAAATTGGGCAGTCCACTAGGCAAACAGGAGGGATCAATGGGAGGCACACCAAGCTGGTTGGCAAGCTTGGACGTAGCTCGTCCTTTGGTGTAGCATCTTGGCCAAATGGGGCAGCTACTAGGCGATCACAAGGGCGACTCGCCCAACCCTTTGGGCAATCAAACAGCCCTTCAAGGAAGAAGGCTTCCTTCACCCTATCTTGCTAGTCTAGGCCCCTTGATTGCACCCTAGGCTTCTACCTTGCTCCATCTAGGTTCTAAAACAACATAGGCAACAACCTGAACTAACATTAACCCAAACGTTAAGGCTCTAGTTCAACCTATCATTTTTCGACTCGTTACAGATCTGCTGCCTGTTTTTGAGGTGCTTTAACTACGACCCCACCTACGGGTGTAGGTGGACCTACGGGACATAGGTTGCCCTCATGGGTCACTTCCCAGGTCACTTTTTGGGTCTTTTCTTCAACGACCCATGGTTGGTTCTTGGGGTTTAGGCCTTGACGTTCTAACACTAAAACATGAATTTTAAGGTACGGGGAGGTACTTTCAATGCTCTTACCCTAACGTCAAGCTCTAGCTTAGCCTACTAGTTTTTTGTTAGACTGAAGTTTAGTCTACAAATTTCCAAAATGTTCCAAAGTATAATCTCATAATATCCTTCGTTAATCAATTCACCCACATCACAAGGTCATAAATTGGGAATACAGGGATTTCATGGATTCTTTGGGACTTCAACATAGCAAACATAATAAATCATCAATGGAATCATAATATAAATTAATTCAATCATTAGAATCATTTTTTAAAGGAATCCATGACTTGGAGTCAAACCCCAGATTTTGGGGAATTTCTATCTTTGAAATTGGGGTTTTGAAGGAGCTCCATGAATGATTCTATCAACAGATGAAGAGCTTCCATACCTTAGAAATGAAATCCAATTAATTTGAGTAGAACCTTGCTCCATGAACCCTAGCTCCAACTTCATTCTTCTTCTTCCTTGAAGTTCTAGAGAGAGAATATTTGGGGAAAAGTTGGTTTTATTTTGGGATATAGGAATAATTAGGAGGATGACGAAATTTAGGGTTCTAAAATCAATATATAGTTTGTCTAAATTAGAACAAAACGATGTCACTTAATATTAATTAAAATCGGAAAACCTCAAAGTTTCCCTAACTAATTCCTCAAAACAGTTTACAAGTGACCACCCATGACCCCACGACCTCGGTCCTAGATGGACCCACATGGCGTGCTGGTGAACCGTGGGTGGGTGTCTGTGGCCTATTTCTGGAACATGACCGACAACCCCTCACCTACAGGCCATGGGTGGACCAACGAGGTGTAGATCCCCCTTCATTGGTCACTGCCCAGGCATTTTTCTAGGGTTTTCCTCAAGGACCCATGGTTGGTCCTTAAGGGTCGTACCTTGATGTTCTAACACGAAACCCCGTTATTTTTAAGGACGGGGAGTTACATTTATGACTCTTACCCTCATGCTAAGCTCTAGTTTATCCTACTAGTTTCCGGAGTGTTACAATATCTCCCCCTTGGGAACATTCGTCTTCGAATGACGATCTAGATCCTTACAGAAGTAAAGACTCAAGACTAGAAGCCCATTATGCATGAAACGTCAAAATAATGCACAATTTAAAGGAGGAAACTTCAACTCCATCTCAAATATAATCAATGAAACACAAAGAAGTGGGAACTACATCTAACAGCCCATTATGCATGAAACACAACATTTGTCATATTCATAGGAGGAACTACCTTCTCCAACTAAAAGCATGCTCAATACAATATCATGGAGCCAATATGCAATTACTCTCAAAAGCATATAATTCATGTTCAATAATTCATCTCATGAAGTCAATATGGAACTCATACTCAATGCACAACAACATGAGGAAAATCAATCATATAAACTCATTTTCTTACTAAATATGAACTTCTCAATAACATGCATAAAATAAGGACATCATGGAAACACACATAAAACACACATGACTCCCAAGCATGAAAATGCAAAAGGAACTCACGAAAATGATGATATCGGGACTTCATATCGGCCTCGGCCTCCCAAGTTTCACCCTCAACTAATGATTTCTCAATAAAATCTTCATAGAAGCTATTTCCTTGTTTCTCAATCTCTTGACCCACTGGTCTAGGATCTCTACCGGAACCTCTTCATATGAAAGACTTTCGTCAACTCCCAACCATTCTAGTGGAATAATTGATGTTGGATCTCCAATACACTTCTTAAGCATAGAAACATGAAATATTGGATGAATCGGGGCCAACTCGTTTGGCAAATCCAACTCATAGGCAACCTTCCCAATACGTTTCAAAAATTGATACAGGCCTACGTACCAGGGACTAAGTTTCCCTTTCTTGCCAAATCTCATCACACCCTTCATGGATGAGATTTTCAAATAGATCCAATCATTAACTTCAAATTCTAGATCCCTTCTTCTCACATCAGCATAAGACTTTTGTGTACTTTGAGCCATCTTCAGCCTCTATCTAATAAGCCAAACTTTCTCAATGGCTTCATAAACTAACTCGGGACTTATCATAGCAACTTCACCCACCTCAAACCAACCAACCAGAGATCTACATCTCCTACCATACAAGGCTTAAAAAGAATCAATATTGATACTTGAGTGATAGCTATTATTGTAGGCAAACTCTATTAATGGCAAGTGGGCATCCTAATTACCCTTGAAGTCTATGACACATGCCCTCAACATATCTTCCAATGTTTGGATAGTACGCTTCACTTGCCCATCGGTTTGGGGATGAAAAGACATGCTAAGCTTAACCCAGTACCAAGCCCCTTTTGGAATGACTTCAAAAAGTGAAAAGTAAATTGAGTACCCTGATCGGAAATAAAAAATAGAGGAACTCTGTGCAATTTCACTATTTCCATTATATACAACTTAGCATAGTCTTCTGCCGAAAAAGAAACCTTGACGGGAATAAAGTGGACTGATTTTGTCATCCAATTTATAATGACCCATATAGATTCATGTTGTCTCCAGATGCGGGGCAAACCGACAATAAAGTTCATATTCACATCTTTCCACTTCCAAGTAGGAATACTTATATATTTCGATAAGCCTCCCGGCCTTTTATGCTCAACCTTAACTTGTTGACAATTAGGAAATTTGGCTTAAAATCACGCAATATCTTTCTTCATACCATTCCACCAATAGACTTCCCGTAGATCATAGTACATCATGGTGGCTCCCGGATGAATAAAATAATGAGAACTATGAGCTTCTTCAAAAATTTGTTCCCTCAAACCATCAACATCCGGAACACATAATCGACCTTGTACCTAAGCACCCAATCTCCCCCTTGGGAGAAAGCCTCAACGGACTTCTTAAGTACCAACTCTTTCAATTCATCCAATATAGGATAAAGATCTTGCTTAGACTTCACATCCATCACAAAGGAATATTAGGAACAATTATGGACCATGACACCACCCTTGGTGAAATCCAGTAGTTGAAAACCTAGCTGAGCCAACCTATGCAAATCACAAACCATTCTTTTTCTTTTCATCCTCTACATAAACCACACTACCCATCGATAATCTACTAAAAGCATCCACTACCACGTTAGCTTTGTCAGGATGATAAAGGACACTGATATCATAATCCTTCAATAATTCTAACCACCTTCGTTGACGAAGAGTCAAGTTCTTTTAACTTAAACACTTATTGAAGAGTCTTGTGATCGGTAAAAACATCCACATGGACCCCATACAAATAATGCCTCCATATTTTCAAGGCAAACACATAAGCTACTAATTCAAGGTCATGGGTAGGATAATTCTTCTCATGGACTTTAAGTTGCCTTGAAGCATAGATGATCACCTTACCGTTTTGCATGGGCACACATCCCAACCCCACTCTAGAGGCATCACAATACACCACAAAACCATCCTACCTTCCGGTAAGGCCAAAATTGGAGCAGAAGTAAGTCTATCTTTCAACTCTTGGAAAGTTTTCTCACAAGCTTCCTACCACACAAACTTAGCTTTTTTGTGGGTCAAAGCCGTCATAAGAGAAGCAATGGAAGAAAATCCCTCAACAAACCTTCTTTAGTAACCGAAAAAACCCAAAAAGCTTCTAATGTCGGAAGGAAATAGAGGTCTAGGCCAACTCTTGACCACATCCATCTTCTTAGGATCTACCTCAATACCATTGCTTGACACAATATCACCAAGGAAAGCTACGTACCTTAACCAAAATTCACATTTGCTGAACTTTGCAAAAAGTTGTTGGTTGTTAAGAACTTGTAACACAATCCTCAAATGGTCCACATGTTCATTCTCACTCCTTGAATAGATCAATATATCATCGATAAACAAAATCACAAACATGTCTAGGTATTGCCTAAACACTTTCTACATCAAATCCATAAACGCCGCCGGAGCATTAGTCAACCCAGACGACATTACTACGAATTCATAATGACCATATCGAGTTTGGAAAGCCATCTTGGGAATATCAACCCCTCTCACCCTCAATTGGTAATGACCCGAATAAAGATCAATTTAAGAAAATTAACTAGCCCCTTGAAATTGGTCAAACAAGTCATCAATTCTCAGAAGAGGATATTTGTTCTTGATGGTCACTTTATTCAATTGACGATAATCAATGCACATTCTAAGAGACCCATCCTTCACTGTAACAAACAACACCAGGGCACCCCATGGAGAGATACTCGGTCAGAAAAAACCCCTATCTAGCAAATCCTTTAATTTCTCTTTCAACTCTTTTAACTCCAGCGGAGCCATTCTATAAGGAGGAATGGAGATAGGTTGCTTATTCGATAAAAGTTCAATACCAAAATCAATTTCCCACTCGGGAGGAATATCGGGTAAATCATCAGGGAAAACTTCCGGGAACTGATTGATTACCGGGATCAACTCAAGAGAAGGGGTTCTGAAATCCACATCCCTCACCCTAACAAGATGGTAAATACACCATTTAGAGATCATCTTCCTAGCTTTAATGTATGACAAAAATTGACCTCTAGGCATAGAATTTCCATCCTTCCCCTTTAAGATAGGCTCATTCAGAAATTAGAATCTAACCACCCGACTTCTACAATTGATAGAGGCATAACATGCATGCAACGAATCAATACCAAGAATCACATCAAAGTCTAACATGTCAAGCTCTACCAAATCAACAAGAGTAACTCTAAGGAACAAGAAAACGGGACATCTTCTACAAATCCTCTTAGCCACCACAGAATCACTAACAGGGATAGAGACCTAAAAAGGTTCTAATCACACTTCGGAGAGCACACCGAACTTCAGGGCCACATAAGGTGTCACAAAGAACAAAGAGCACCGGGATATAATAAGGCATAATCATCAATAAGAAAGACATTTAATATACTGGTCACCACATTCGGGGAGCTTTCTTGGTCACCTCGGGATTGGAGCGCATAAAAGCGGTTTTGCTTTGGGGCATTGGAGTTTGAACTGCTTGGGGGAGCTTGCTTGACTTATCTCCACTTGAACATGAGCATCAGACAATCTCTCATCTTCTGACCACTCTTTCCACAACCATCGCACCCGTTTGTGCAAGTTAGGCACTTACCCTCATGCTTTCTTCCAAACTTTGCACACTTTGGCCTAGCCACATAAGAACCACCACTATTACCTCCTTAAGGTTTAGGGGTAGACACCCTATCCTTGTTGACCCTTGGGGGAGAACTAGAGGAACCTTGGACGGATAACATTTGTTTGAGCCTTTGTTGACCTTGTCCATAGGACCTAGTATTGGATAAGTTCCCATCACCGGTCCTTTTTTATTACACCTGCAACGACCCGAGAGCACCCCCTAGTCATTACTGGTGTATTCGACCTTGAAGAGGTCTTATACAAGACCTTCACATTCGTCATAGCATGTATCATAGAATTAAATCACGGAAAATTTAAAACTTTTATTTTGGAAGTTGAACTTCACTTCATATATGAAAAATAGAATCTAACTTCGTCAGAATGTACCATCTAGACATAGAAGTATCAAAAATGGGACATAGCCCTTACATCAATAAGAAGTCTTGAAATAGGAAAGTACAATAATGTCTTTCAACAAAAGCAAAGAACTAAACATAGAAGCTAGATCATAGGGTCTTGTCCTTGGACTTGAGGACTCACCAACTTGGGGAAGCGACTCCAACTATCTTGGGAACTAAGCTTGAATTCTCAACGGCCCGAACGTAAATGTTTGGCGAAATGGGAGAAATGATGGGTTAGTACAACACACGTACAAATTATGGCTACTATGCATAAAAACAATTGAAACATGCATAAAAGGATATTTAGTCAAAACATGCTTTTTACCAAATAAAAATCCAATATGCACACAAAGTAAGCACCATAGTCCAATCCAACATAATATCATCCCAACATGTAGACAACCCCAGCAATACTAGTGTAATGCAAAGAATAGAATCACATAACCCTATCCAAAGCCAAGTATCACATTAAGCAACCTACTTCATGCATACATTCATAAGATCATATCTCATCATAACATACCTTATTCATAATGATCATACATAACATAGCTTCAACATACATAAGTCATAATCATCATAATCATAAGAGAACACTACTACAACCATTTCTTAGGATCCCACAAGTGCAATGTGCAAGAGAAGTCTCATACCCTCCCTTACACTATGTAGAAACCCTTAAGAAAGCCCTAGTAAGAGTTCACACTTCTCATACCTTCATGTACTTTTACATTAGGAAAATATTGCATTAACCGACATAGACCATGAGAGCTACATGGAATCCGGTGTTCTACTCCCACACCGAAAAGAGAGGGTTAACACTTGCCTAAGGTGTAACCATTCGTACATAGCTATCAAGGTGGATTCACTAAGCTAGAATCCTATGTGGGCACATAGTTAAGGGTCAATGTGATTGCTTCTAGAAACCCTAACTTTCTAAACGTAGGGTTTCCATCTCATGAGAAAACACATACCGTAAGTAATCTGGACTTGCTAAACATGAGGAAACCCATGTGGGGAGACGAACTTACTAAATGTGTGACCCTCATCTCATTTACATGCCTTTTCGGTGCTAAGCATCTAATTCCCTTTTGTAATCATCTTTAGCCATCACATAAGTTCACATTAGCCTTTAATAGACCCTTATGTAGACATCTTACCATAATAGCTCATATGTGTTCATAAGTGAGTAACAATCCTTTCACTTTAGAAATACTTAGCAAGTGAGTAAACCTTTCACTTTACATTCCCCTATAATCATGAGGACTACCTTTCAATCATATAGAAATCATACCATAACATACATACATACTTCATAGCTAATTCAAGTGTAGAGAGTTAAGGATGAGGAAACCAAGTCATCAACACCACAACAACACATTAGGTATAATATCAATACAATCTAAGTAATTCACCTTTTGTACTTGAGTTCAAAGAAGAACCAACTTTCATACCTTTTTTCTTCTCTTGGGACTTCCATACTTCAATTACCAATTAATTGCTAACCAATACATAATACAAGGTAATTCATGAAGTAGATCAACATCAATATAAGCAATTGACATATTTCCTTCATACCCTTCAAGGCTTCATTAAAAGACTTAACCCTAATTTCATAGAAATTATACATAACGTAGGGTAGAATCATCATACAAACATGAATTACATAACATCACATTCAATTCATACCCTTCAATCAATATCCAACACAAACTAGGGTTAGAATAAGGAAAAGAAGGAGAAATAGGGGTCTCATGGGGAATTTTTCAAGAAACCACCAATACAACATAAATTCATCCATAATTATTCATATAACATCAATCAAAGTCAGTTTATAATACCAATTTCACTTTAGAAAGAAGACCCACGTTTTTGGATTAAAACCTAGAAATTGGAGATTTTGAAATTCATCTTGAAGGGGCCTCTTGGGGAAAGGAATCCCAATAGTGATAAGAAACCATACCTTATTGATGAATTAACCACGAAAATCCGATTTGAAACCTTGGAGAGTTGGTCTTCTTCTTGAAGCTCCAATCTTCTTCAATGGAGTTCTTGAGGAGAGAGAGTAGAGAGAAGGAGAAACTTTAGGTTTAGATCTTTGGGGTTTTGTGTTTGTGAGATAAAATCTAGGCAAATTGACTTAAAAATCATTATATACACATCGCATAAAGCACCCTAAACACCCCTCACTTAGTTGGACTCTTTAATGAAGTAAAATTCGATTTCTAAATTTTTGCATTTTAGTCGCGGAAAAAGTTAGCGACACGGAGCTGTTCCATGAAGATAATTGGAATTAAATTTTGAGACAGTAGAGTCTGCGACATGACCGAGTCGTGAACTAACTTTTTTCTCCTTGGGGGAGCTAGTCCGTGACGGGGATCTATTCCCACCAAGTGCAATTTGCAAGCTGTCATGGCTGCTTGCTTGGCCAAGGTTGGGGTCCTCCTCGGGGTCCCTTAGGGTGGGCCCCAGGGAGTCGTATTCGAACGTTTTAATCCTATAAACATATATTTACCTAATTTAAACCTTTTTACAAGATTATACCATCATACGACACACCCAAACCTGCCCAAAACCTAAGGACACACTAGAACATATTCTTCTCTAGTTTCCGGACGTCAGGGTCGTTTCTTAACGTTTAGACTTTTACTCTTCCAAACCAAGTCAATTGCATAAATTTAGGTTTAGAAACATCATTGTTACTATTTTTAAGTCATTATTCATAAGGTGAGGCTCTAACTTAAGTCATAGAATTTCCAGGGTGTTACAACACCTCCCTATTATTTTCCTTCAGTTTTTCTTCCTACATTTGTTGGGCATACACCATAAGACGTGAGATATCCATATCATGATGGGTCATTTCCGTACGACATTCTTTTCTTACCAAGTCGAACACACCCGTCTAAAATCTACTCATCTCATCCCTCGAATCCGCCACAATATTTGGAGCATATTTGGACAATTGAGTGAACATTAGTACATATTATTTCACGCTCATACTTCATTGATGAAGTTTAATGAACTCTTCCACCTTAGCTTCCCTCAACTCTCGGGGAAAGAACCTATCAAGAAACTCTTATTTAAACGTTTCTCACTCTATGGGACCCGCTCCTACCGGCCTATTATTCTTCCATTGAGTATACCATACTTGAGAAATGCCTTTCAATGGGTAAGCGGCTAACTCCATTTTCTCTACCGAAGTCACCCCCATTATAGCAAGTACTTTATAAACCTCTTCCACAAATTATTGAGGATCCTCCTCCACTTTGGATCCGTGAAACTCGGGGGGTTCATTCTTGCAAGATCCCTCACTCTTAAAGCCACCAAATTCACATTAGGATTCACATGAGTCATAACACTTTTATTGGCGTGAGCCGTCATAGCTTGAGCTTGAGTCGTCAAATCTTGGTCCAACATTTTAAAAGGCGACCTAACAACAACATTCGACATAGCCGAAGGATAAATCAAAGTTTGATTAGCTTGAGGAGGAGCTCATTGATTCACATTGTCATCCTCCTTCCTTCTAGCATTAGGCCTTCATGTATTCATATCCTGAAGACACAAGAAAAGGATTAGGAGAGGGACTTTATAGGGTTTAACTTTATGGGACGATTTAAGAGTAAAGAAAGAAGTGTAGTTTCCTAATCATCTTTTATCTTCTCATTCATAAATGTAGCGCGCTTCACACTTATGAACAAGGCTCTACTAGACGTGGCTTATGATACACCATCCTAGAATATTTCTAAACCTCGTTCTCTGATTACCATGTTTTTCATGACCGACGGCTACCCCCTAGATGTAACAAGGCACTTAGAACCCTGAAAGGCACCATGTAAGCCATCTAGCATATTATTACATAACCATAGATTAATAAAGACTAAAAATGCATTTCAAGTCCAAATTTTCATAAAGGAAAGCAGAATTCTAGACTTGTCTCAATATAGCCATATATTACAATACTTGAATTAAATATAATCATAGAATAATAAAGAGTAAAAACGCATTTCAAGTCCAAAATTTTCATAAAGGAAAGCAGAATTCTAGACTTGTCTCAATATAGCCATATATTACAATACTTGAATGAACTAGGGTCACAACCCATACAACATAGTCCAAAAAGGAAATACAAGAAAAGAACTACAATGATATAACATCCATCCTCAAATCATGCGTACTCACCAACAAGCTAGGAGAATAAGCAAATCAAAGCTTTAGCCACAATGAGGATCACCTTGAGAACCGGACCCAATACTTGGGGAAAATGCAGGAAAAGCATGGGTTAGTACAAAAATGCACTAGGTATGATAGCCATGCATAAAAAACCATGAAAACATGCTAAAAGGGAAAGTTTAGTTGAATGATTTTGAGGTTCCCATCATCTTAAGGAGACCGTTTCTTGCAACAGGGTGTACCTTGGTCGATACGGAGAGAGGGTAGATGAATTTTTGATTAAATAATGAGGAGGTGGCTTTTAACATCCATAGGTCTATGAAGCAGGAAAGTGATCTTATGTCAGTATTGGTGGTAAATCATATTATGGAGCGAGATTCTGAAGTGTCTATTAAGGAGAGGTTAGGTGTCAATGCACTAGGAGCGATAACGATGAATTTTTGACAGTGATACTATTGATGACATGTATGAGATTGATGAGTTTTGCCTAAAAGCATATGAAAGTTCAGCCTTGTACAAGGAGAAAATGAAGAAGTACCATGATCAGAAGATTGATAAGAGAGAATCTATTGTCGGTGATTAGGTGCTCTTATTTAACTCAAGGTTGCACTTATTTCCTGCAGGCTCAAGTCTAAGTGGACCGGTCCATTCAAAGTAACTTAAGTATTTCCATATGGAGCGGTTGAGCTCGAGAACAAGGAAGGGACGAGGTTCAAGGTGAACGGTCAGAGGATAAAAATCTACCTGGGGAAATCTTAGTGTATCAATGAAGTGATAGAGGAACGGGATCTTTGTGACGTATGAGTAACTAAGGTGTCTACGTCGTGTCGCGACGTTAAATTAAGGACTTATTGGGAGGCAACCCAATTAGAAGTGTAACTTGTTATTTTCTTTTATTTTTATTTTATTAGTATCACTTTTTTTCTTTTGGTCTTGTTTTAACAAATTAGGGGAATTCTGAGTACCCAAAAATTTGAAGCAAAGGAGCATGTTTTAGCTTAAGTGTGGGGTGACGACCCTTGATAAAAATTAAGAGAACACTCTACTAGCTAGCACTAAGTGCCTCAGAGAGTTTTTCTAACCCTTGTTTTAAATTTTATTGGATGCTTTCGGGACATAGCATCTTTTTAAATGTGGGGTGGAGGAATGAATTCCTAGTTTTTACTGTTTTATTGAGTCTTTTCATTTTTTAACGATGGACTCCTTGGCTGTTATTTTCGATTCTTTTCTTGAGGGTAGCCCCTTTTAATCGAGTGTCTTATATTTTTTTTAGGAATAAGTTTTCTTTTAATTTGTTTTTAGAGAAAAGAAAGGACCCTTTTGTGAATGCTTGATTGATAAGGAAATTGCAGACTCTTTGACACCTAAGCTCCTGTTTGTGACTTTGTATATAGCTTATTTTATTTTATAGATTGTTATGATCCAATCTCTCTTAGGAGTGGAATTGATTTATTTCAATTGATACTTGTGCCATGTGTGGTGAGAATTTGTTTATTCCATGTTTTGCATCTTAGTCTAGAACTTGCCCTGCATGTTATTGAAGCGAAATAAAAATTGTTGTCTTATTTAGGAGATGAAAATAGTATTTCTTTGATTTGTCTAGTAAATTTTAGCCTTTTCAGATAGTATATAACTAGTTAACCCTTTTGAGCCTTTTAGCCTATAATTTCCTTGTTAACCAGATGATCGAGCCGAATCCCTTTTTATTGTTACCATAATTATATTTGATCCAAAAAGAAATCATTAATGCACTATGTAAGAAGAAAAATGAGAACAATGGTAGAAGGAGAAAAGGGTGGAAATGCTTGGTTTGTAGCTTATGGAACAAGAAGAGGTAAAAGATAAGATTGCCCATGATTGAGATCGACACATCTCACGTTTCCCTATAAAAGTTGTAAAACTCTGTGTTGGCCCTGGTCCTTCCTTGGACATTGTGCACTTTAACTCGGGATCAAAGCCTAAGTTAAGGGTGGCTACTTCAGAAGTTACCTTGATGATGGCCCTGGTCCTTCCAAAGACATTGTGTACCTTAACGCATGTAAAATATGTAAGTTGAGGGTGGCTATTATGAAGGAAAACTTTTTTTAAAAAGAGAGATTGAAGCATTCTTGAGATGATGAGAATTAGTTGTGAAATAATTGTTGAAGAGGGGGTTGAAAATAAAGAGAAGAAATAATGGGTGATGAAGTCTAAAATTACAAAGTGCTTAATGAAGTGTATGTCACTATTATATTGTTTTCCTCCCCATCCTCTAGCCTACATTACAACCCATTAAATTCCTATTTGATTCTATTCAAGCATGCTTAATTAGTGGAGATGTACATAATAGGCAAGCCTATGGTTCTTTTTGCATATTTATTTCTGAGTGTTAGTTGTTCTTTGATGCTAACTCCTTAATTTATATTCAAACTTTTGAATTGAGTGTGTGGACTATTTTTTCTTCTGAGAGCACTTGTTTCGTGATGGATAGGTGATTTTATTAACTTTCTTTTACGAGAGTAGGTGAACATGTTTAAATTTGATGAGTTCAAAGTCCTTCCTTGAAGTTAGGAGGCTAGAGGTTTGTTGTTTATTGGGATGTCTTGCATAATGATTGAAAAGTCTACTTGATGTTTTGAAATTGGTATATGGCCTAATTGTTCGTATTAAGCAAAGTGATGACATTCCTATTTTGATTTATTTGAGATGAGCTTTAATGCTTGCTCGAGGACGAGCAAAAGTTTAAGTGTGGGGTGTTGATGTGAGGCTAAAAATATATATTTTAATCATTATTTGCCTCCCATTAATTATTTGTATTTGTCCTTTTTGAGCATGAATTTTATGAATTGTGCTAAATAGTGTATTTTATTTGTAGGAGTAAATTGGTGTAAAGATGAAGAAGTTTGGAGCTAAATCGAATTAAAGATGAAAAGTTAAAGAAGAAAATCAAGCAGACAGCTTAATGGATTAAATTAAATATTATATTATATTTATATATATATATATATATATATATAAAGTGCCTATATAAAAACATAATAGAAAACAAAGAAAATGTACCTAAACCTGAGAAGCTGTGACATGTGGCAGCAAGTGGAAGCACTGAAGTTTGAGGCAATGCATTGTTTCACGCGTACAACAATTCCAACTCTGTTTTGGTTTTTGTTTCCTAATATGATTTGGACTCAGTTATTTTATTCAGAGTTTTCTACATCTATAAATAGTCCACAGAAATAATAATTAGAAGAGATCAATGAGAGGGCATCAAAGTATAAAGTTGTCAATACTTTTTAGGGTTCTTTTCTTCTTCTTATTTTCTTAGACATTATTGTAAACTTTTGTTCTTGGTCTTTTGGGAATTATTTTCAAACACTTAGCAATTTAATTTCCTAAAGTTGGTTTATGCAAATTCCAATTTGGTTTTCAATTCAAGATTTCAGTTTTCATCTATTCTAATTGTAATTTCATGATTTCTTTCAACCTAATTATGAATTGTGAACACAAGCATGCGTAGCTAAATTCACAACTAGGGTTGTGGGAACCATGAGCAATTAACAAAGTATGAATAATAATTAAATAATTCTTGAATAGTGTTTATGCATATATTGTTAATCTTTTAATTTAGCCGTCTTTCTAGCGGGTGCGCAACGTTAGAACTCGCCTCGTTCCTACTTGACCTTACCAAGGGGATAATGAATGAGAAAAAGATTTAACAACTGAGATTTAGTTAAGTATTTGATACTATCTAATAGTCTGACTTTAATCAATTGAAGTGACCCAACTAAATTGACACGATGACTAATCTGGGGTAAAGGTAAGGGTTGGTAGAGCACACATTCGTAGATTTACCAAGTTGCGAGGGAAAGCTCCTATGATGAATACCAGTCACTTAAGGATAAATAACTTTCCAGCCTTGCATGTTAACCACTACGATATGATTGTTGTTGTTAGGATTACTGCGTTAAGAGCTTGTGGGGAACACACATGCCCTAGTTTCCATCTATTATTGATATCTCAAATTGTGAATCTTGTTTAATTGTTACTTAATCATTCAAATCAACAATATGTTACTTTAGTTACAAAACCACCTGTTTACTTTTCTCGGAAATAGTTTGACTAAAAAAGAGATAATTGTGAGTTAAGTTTAAGTCTGAACCATATTTCTCGTAGGATCAACCCCAACCTACAAGTTGGGTTCTTTATTTGGCAACGAGAGTTTATACATTTTTTGGGAAGTGTAATTTGGGCGTATCACCAAGGTCCTCCTCATCAGTTTCAGGAGCGTCTGACTCATCACCATCATCAGTGAAAGCAGCATCTTCGGTCACAGGAAATGGCTTGCATCTTTGAACTCGGAACCTCGGGAAGGTCCACAGTGCCGAACAACATAGACAAATCTCTGGATTTGAGCTCATCCACATCACGCCTCAATCCTGCAACATCATCCCTCAAGGTTGTAACCTCATCGGACTGGCAACCCCCCTGCTCACATACCTCAACTCGCACCGTGAGGGCGTCCAAGGCTAAGCCATGTGCAGTGATCAACTCCTGGTGCTCTCTCAACTTGGCTCGGATAGGGGCTAGAGAAGTAGCAATGGCCCGCTCAATCAACCATGGCACAGCCGCCTCAACCCGAGAATCACGTACATTAGCAGAATGGGCTATATTGCCCATCTTATAGAGCATCACCTATGTCAATGGGGGATAGGAAGCAGCAACAACATCCAGGTCCTTCTTCTCAATATGGAACCCTGGCTCGATCCACAGCGGTGTAATGTCAGGAATCAAAGGAGCCAACTACCTCTTAAGGTTGTCACGACCCGAGTCTAGGCCCCGGATGCGACACGGCGTATAAGAATCCAAAAAGTCTCATACAAGCCTCATAGCATTTCATTGCATTCAATATAGAAAAAGTGAAGAATTAAAACTCATTTAGATCCAAATTATCAAAACTTCATTTAAAGGAAAACTTGGAGTACACCGGAAGTCTAAGTCTCACATGGCCATCTTAGACCCAAGCTTAAAACATAATAGGGACACAACCCTTTCCAATCAAAAACAACTACTAAAAATGTCTATTACATGAAATAAGGAAACATAAGTCTTGTCCTCGAACCATGAGGACATACCAAGTCTTGGAGGAAAGCAATCCAACACTTCAAACTAGCTAGGAGGAATCACTTGCCGGAACCTACACTTGTAGTAAAAACATGAAGAATATGGGTTAGTACACAGAAATGTACTAAGTATGAGGACCATGCAAAACATGCTTTAAAAGGGGACATTTTGGTTGGAAACCATGCATTATGCCAATTTTTAGAAACATCATGTACAGTAACATAAAAGACATCATATACAAGCATTAACATCATAGAAGTCATAACTTCACACTTAAACAATATCGCATGGAAACCATTACCTTTACCTTGGACCTTCACCTCAACCAACCCATATGATATACCTTGTGCAATGTATGGATAGCATCCCATAACACCATCCACACTAGGGCATCACATTTAGGTAACCTAAAGTAAACTTACCATTCATTTCCTTTCATCTTTAAGCCATATTCATACATAAAAGACATCATTTCATAAGGCATGACAAGGGAAAGTAATGCATAATATAACCCAAGTATAGCATACATATCATATTAAGCATTCAAGAGCTAACATTCTTCAATTACCCCATTTAAGACACTTTCATATCATAGCCATTAAGATTTAGAGAAACTCATTATGACCCTCTCAAAGTCTATTCGTGCAATGTATAGGTAGCATCCCATACTACTACCTACAGTTCATAGAACCTATCATGACCCACAATGAAATCTCACATGATGGGAAGTAAGCATTAACCGACATAAACCATGAGAGCTTTTCATGGAATCCGGTGTCATAAGTCCCCACACCGTAAAAAGGTGGACTAGTTGCCTAAGGAGACCGGTTCATATAGCTTAGGTGGATCCATTATCTAGACCTATGCGGGCACATAGTTTATGGGATAAGGTAGACAATCATTGAAACTCATGCCTAACTTTGGGGGAGTTTCCATCTAACCAAATCCACTCGGTGCTTAGCCTACATTCCCATAGAATAGTTCATTACCTTGACATTATCACATATGAGGGGTGCCATTGGCCTACCAACTTTAATTCATTCATTACACATAAAAGGGTGCCTTAGGCCTACCGATTCAAGGTACATTTAGGAAAGCTCATTAACTCTTCTTGAAAGTGTGGCATAGGCCTACCGGTTCAAGACTCATCATTAACCTTCTTGAAAGGGTGCCATAGGCCTACCGATTCTAAGGTTCATTATTAACATGAGTGGAAAGGTGCTACTAGCCTACCAATCCAAGGATTCAACAATTAGCAATATAATCATTTATACAAGAAAATGATGCATAAGCCCTACCAATTCAAGGTATACTATATATTGAAGAATCCTTCATATTCTATCATCAACATTCATAAATGTCAAATTGAGAAAAGGCTTTTCAATAATAACACATTCACATTCAAGACATGATCACCTTAGCTTCATTGAATTCTCATTCATACAATGTCTTGATAACACTTTAATTTCTCATACTATGCCTTCAAGGCCATGGTCACAATGTACATAATAAGTAAACAGCTCAACCTTTCAATTGGATCAACATCGAGTTAACAATTCTAAATCAACAAGTAGTTTCTCATATCTTGCCTTTAAGGCCATAAACCTCACATACCAATACACCAAAAATGCACCATAAAATAAGCATGGGTAATGACATACCTCAACAATCTAAAGCCATTTAAACAAGTTCTATTCAAGTACATTCATTATCAAGCATCCCACTTCATAATGGCATAAACTAGGAATAGAGAGAAATCATGGGTTCATAGATTATTTTAATCTTAAATGATCAATATAACAACAATATAACAAAAATATTCCATTAGAAACCTTTTAAAACCATTTGGTGAAAGAACCCATGAGATTGTGTAAAACCCTAGATTTTCATGAACTTTAAATCTTTAAAAGTTTACTTGGAAATTGGCTCTAGGGTGAAAGCTAACCCTAGATGAAGGATAACCATACATTTTCTAATATTTCCCAAGAAATTTGATGAAGAAATCCTTGAATCCAAAACCCTAGCTCCCGCTTCTTCTTTTTCCTTGAGTTAGAGAAAAATATATAGAGAGAGAACTTTGGGATTTGATTTGGGAAGAATGATAGAATGACTAGTTTAAAAGACTTAAAACCTTATATATTTATCATATAACCCATTTAAAATCAACCCCACATAATAAAAAATTAAAACGAAATTACCAAAAACCCCCAACTTGAGGCAGCCCGTCAAGGACCATGCCCAACTAAACGGGTCGTGAGGGGCACCATGGCTCATGGTGGTACCGTGGTCCTGGAGTCAGTGTGCCTCCCATCCTTGCCAAGCCCTCCAAGGCTAAGGCAAGTCCACGGAAGCTCCCACGATCCGTGGTTAACACCACGAGTCGTGGTGAAGCTCGTGGTCATGGGGAAGCACCTAGGCAAAGTTGCCTTGCCTCCCTTGAGCCTAACTGAACTCCAAGTTCACTTTCACGGACCGTCTAGGGCACCACGGCTCGTGGTGGTGCCCGTGAACTTTGGGACAGTAGCTCTCTCAACTTGTAACATCTCTCACCAAGCTAAGGCAACCCCAAGAGTCTTCCCACAGCCCGTGGTCATGACCACGAGTCGTGAAATGGCTCGTAAAGGGGTGCCTTTTCTTGGAACCAAACTTGAGCATGCTTCCTTGCAACCACGGGTGGCACCTGTAACGACCCTCAAAATGAAGTAGGATAAAGTAGAGCCTCACATGGGTTTTATGCATTAATAATTTGTTAAATTAGTGAAGAATAGCCTTTTTAGTCAGTTTTAAAGATTTTGGAAGTCAAACGTCAAGGGACGACCAAGACGTTCGAAAACTAGTCTTTTGCGTGTTGGTGTGTTCTAGTATGTTGTTCATGTTTTTATGTGTTGTTTGGAATCTAAAATCAGTGGAGGTGACCATAGTGTATTAATAAAAAAATTTAGGTTCAAAACGTTCGGATACGATGCCCCGAGGGCCACCCTAAGGTTCCCAGAGGAGGAACCCAACCTTGGCCAAGCAAGCTCCCAAGGCAACTTGAAGTTGTGTATGGAGGGAGTGGCTCTGCGTCGCGGACCTGCTCTACCAAGGACCAAAAATTTTGGTCCACGTCGCGAACGCGGACTCTACTGTCTCGAAATTTAATTTCCATAAACTTGTGGGAACACCTCCGCATCGTGAACTTGTATCCCGACAAAATCTACGAAAATAAAACTCAAGTTTGACTTGTTTAAAAGGTCCAACTAAGTGAGGGGTAGTTTGGGTACTTTGGGGAATTATTATAAAAGGTTATTCTACCTATTTTAGGGTATTTTATGTTGGTTAAAACCATAGAACCTAAAATTAGACACCATTCTTCAAATTGACCCTTCCCTCTCAAAATAGATTCTCTCAAAAACTCCATTGAAGACCTTGATAAAGCTCAAGCTAGAAGATTGGTCTTCAACTGATTTCTTCTTCAATTTCATGGGCCTTCAATGATTAAGGTATGGTGACTATTGATTCTTGAATAACCTCTCATTCAAGGAGTTCTATCAAAGATTTTCAAAAGTAATTCAAAGACCAAAATTCCCAATTTTCAATCTAAACATGGGTTCCTTGTCAAACAATTTTCTAAATCATTCTATTGATGAATTAATGTGTAATTAAGTTTTTTAAGAAAATTTTCAAAGGATTTCTTAAAGAACCCATGATCCCCAAATTCTCAAAAATTGGCCTATGATGTGGGTCTTTGTGAATATGATCTCTATTGGTAAAATTATGTTTAGATTAGAGTGTATTGATGTTTCCTATGATTATGTATACTTATTAATGTTGAATTGTTGGTATATTGATGAGTTGAGAATTATGGCCTTACGGGCAAAGTTATGGGTTCATCCCTTTGTTTATAGAATTGTACTTAGATTGTGTTTATGTTATTGAATTACATTGTTGATTCCTATTACTATCTATGTCAATTGATTATGAATTGTTGAGGATTGATCCATGGTGATCATGGCTTGGAGAATTTGCAATTTGACCTAATTTCTAGTCTACAGTATGAGAATTGATGTTGTATGGTTGCTTATCACTCTTGGGATTCCTTTCCCCAAGAGACCCCTTCAAGATAAATTTCAAAATCTCAAATTTCTAGGTTTCAATCCAAAAATGTGGGTCTTCTTTCTAAAGTGAAACAGATGTTATAAACTAAATTTGATTGATGTTATATCAATAATTATGGATGAATTTATGTTGTATTGGTGGTTTCTTGAAGAATTCCCCATGAGACCCATGATTCTCCTTCTTTTCCTAATTCTAACCCTAGTTTGTGTTGGATATTTATTGAAGGCTATGAATTGAATGTGATGTTATGTAATTCATGTTTATATGATGATTCTACCCTAGGTTATGTATAATTTCTATGAAATTAGGGTTGAGTATTTGAAAGAATCCTTGATGGCTATGAAGGGAATATGTCAATTGCTTATATTGATGTATATTATGTTATTACTTCATGAATTACCTTGTATTATGTATTGGTTATGAATTGTTTGGTAATTGAAGTATGGATGTCCCATGAAAGGCAAGAAGGTATAAAGGCTGGTTCTTCTATGAACTCAAGTGTGAAAGGTAAATTACTTAGATTGTAATGATGTTATACCTAATGTGTTGATGACCTAGTTTGTTCATCCTTAACCCTCTACACTTGAATTAGCTATGAAGTATGTATGTATGTTATGGTATGATTTCTATATGATTGAAAGCTAGTTCTCGTGATTATTGTGTATGGTAAAGTGAAAGGTTTACTCACTTGCTAAGTGTTTCTAAAGTGAAAGGATTGTTACTCACTTATGAACACATATAAACTATTATGGTAAGATGTCTACATAAGAGTCTAGTAAAGGCTAATGTGAACTTATGTGATGACTAAAGATGATTACAAAAGGGAATTACATGCTTAGCACCGAAAGGGCATGTAAATGATATGGGGGTCTCACTTTTAGTAAGTCTGGCTCCCCACATGGGTTTCCTCACGTTTAGCAAGTCTGGATTACCCACGGTATGTGTTGTCTCATGAGATGGAAACCCCCATGTTTAGTAAGTTAGGGTTTCTAGAAGCAATCTTCTTGACCCTTAACTATGTACCCACATAGGACTCTAGCTTAGTGGATCCACTAGATAGCTATTATGTATGTAGGTCCTACCTTGGAAAGTAGTACCCTCTTTTTTCGGTGTGGGAGTAGAACACCGGATTTCATGTAGCTCACATGGTCTATGTCGGTTATGGCAATGTCTCCCGAAAGTTAGGAAATGAACTAAGATAAGAATATGAACTCTAGTAATGTATTCTTGAAGAGTTACTTAGTGTAGGTAGGACTATGGACCCTACTTATGCATTGCAAAAGTGGACTCTAAGAGAGGTTATGATTAGGCTATTTATGTAATGAGGACTATGGTCTTTCTATGTTAATATGAAAGAATGTTAAGGTTGAATTTACTTATGTCAACACATGAAGTATGATTATGCATGTGAATTACACTTATGATTTTTTAATGGGTTTGCTTAGTATATGTGGGGGTATGGGACTCCATGTGTATATTGCACAAGTGAGCTTGTGAAGGGATTGTGAGGGTGGTTTACCTATGATATGAACTAAATGAGTTATGACTAATGATGTAGTCAATGAATGAGTCCTTATATGATGTTATGAAGTATGTTGGTCTTGTATCTAATGTTAAATGAAGATGTTATGACTTGTTGAATAAGATGTGCCTAGTCTATGGTGGCTTCTTAGGAAGACTTGGTGCGAGTAGTATTATGGTATGCTACTTGCACATTGCACTAGTGTGACTTAGGGGTTGTCTTAGGTGATCATTCCTATGTGAAGACTATGTCTTATGGTGTGCTTATGACTCTATGAATATATGTGGTTGGATTGATGAAGGCTATATGTAAGTTCATCCTTGGTAACCTTAAAGTGATACATTGCACCAAGTATTCCCTAAGGGTTGCTTGAGGAAAGGAGTTAAGATAAACAGGAAAGTAATGTATTGTATGCATTGAATGTGCCTAAAATGTTATAAGTGGCTCTATGTGCTATTATGAATGGTTTCCATGTGTATGGTGATGTATGTGGTTTATATGGTGCCTATTGTACTAAATGTTCTTGAAGTTTCTCTAAAAAGGCATGATGCATGGTTTCCAACTAAATGTCCCTTTTAAAAGCATGTTTTTGCATGGTTATCACACATAGTGCATTCTTGTACTAATACCATTCTTCTTCATCTTTTTACACCAAGTGTAGGTGGTGGTGGCTAAAGCGTCTTTCCTAGAAGTGATGTGCTTGGTTTAGTATTCCCAAGTTCAAGTGTGTCCTTAAAGATTCAAGGACCTTTATGTTAAAGAGTTTCCTTAAGTTCAGTGTACTAGATAGTAGTTTCTTTTGTATTGTAAGGGTTATGTCCCTCTTATGTTGTAGTTGTGTTTTAAGATGGCTACGTTGAGACATGGTACTCCGATTTTGTATTAAAGGTTTAAATGAGGTGACTATTTAAGTCTTGTGTTATATTATGAAAAAGTTTTAAATTTTCTGCTATTTCTCAATGATAAATGCTATGACGAATGTTAAGGGATTGTATAAGACCTCCGAGAGATAGAATACGCGGTAACGGCTAGGGGGTGCTCTCGGGTCGTTACAAACTTGGTATTAGAGCATAAGGTTATGAACATGGTGTTAGGATTCAACGTCTCATGAGCCACGTCTAGTAGAGTCTTGTTCATCGGTGTGAGTCGCGACACATCTATGAGAGAGAGGCTATAGGACGATAGAAGTTTCAGTTTCTTCATTACTCTTGTGTCATGCCGTCGAGCTTTACTCCATATGATCTCTTTCTCTTATTTTCCCTTGTCCGGTGGTCTTCTAGAGGTGATTACTTGGAAGGGGTGATGTTGCAAGGATCGAGGAAGAAAAAGTGAGTTTTAATGCTTATTATGATGTTGTGACTATACGAGTATTTATGAAGGTAGATTTGGAAATCTTATTGTGATGCCAATCATGGCTATGTGTGACCTATAAGGTTGGGAGCATTACATTGAAAATGTTGTATGGTAGTATAGTTCTCATATGATAAGAGTCGTTATGGTAAGAATGAAATCCTTTTTAGGATGATGAGTAGGTTTATGGTGATGGGTAATGATGGTATAAAGTCATGGTGTAGATTTGAGGAGTTTTGAAGGAATGTGGTAACTAGTGTGAGTTGAAAGTTGCTTTTTTTCTTATGATTGATGCTTCATGGTTGTCCTTGTGTGAATCAGAGTTCTTGTGTAGGGTTGCCCTAAGAGTGGAAAAAGGGGCTTTGCTCCATGAGTTGGGATAGTGTTTTCCTCTAAGGTTAACTTGGATAGTTGCATGTACCCCTTAGTTCATGGGAAGGACAAGAGAATAGATGTTGACCAAATCTAAAGAGAATAGTTGTCTTGTAAGGTTGATCTTAAGTATGGTCATTCAAAGAGGGTGTTTAGATAATACCTAGGCATGGTTGAGCGGAAAGTTACACCAAAGGTGATGATAAGGGTATGATGTGATAAAGAGTTGATTAAACTCACCCCAAGCAGGGGATAATATGCCTAGATGGTAAGGTTTTGAGTGCCCTTAATATTTCTACATTGAACTTCCTTGAGTTCTCCATGTTGAGAACCACTTTGGGTGATAGATATGAAGTGGAGTGGTATAGATACTTATTTATTTGGATTCTTGAAATCCTCACCTAAGAGAGTATAGTGAAGACTTAGTGGAGAATGGTTCCTACCTTAGAAATAAAGGAGGTAATGACTAAAGGAGTTTGCATAACTTGATCCCAATAGGGGGACATTGTGCTTAATTGGTAAGCGATAGTTCTCTTGGTTACTTTAATATGCTCTTAGATGGGTTTACCCTAAGTGGGGGAAGATGAGTAAGTAGTAAGGTTGTTGATATCCTTATCTTTTCCTTCTATTCTTATTCAAGATTGAGACCAAAGAGTTCCTAGTAGCTTGTTCATGTTTTGAAGTCTTGTATATGATTATGAGTTACATGATCTCCGTATGTTATACATGTCCTAGAAGACATTATATTATGCATGTTTTGAAGGATTCTTATTACATAAAAATGGAATTTTAGTAATAAAATTCATGTTTCTCATGTCAATATGCATCTTTATATGGTGAATGCACTCTTGACTTCATGAGGAAGAGAGTATGAGCATGCTTAGGTTAGAAGTTGAGAATTTCTCCTTAAATGAATTGACCTTTGTGTAATGCTTGCTTATTAGTTTATGATGCCACGTGTGTATGTTGTGACTAGGAAAAGGTAGTCCCTCCTTGAACATAACTAAACATGGTAATGCCATGTATGTTCTTAATAGATGATCTATAATCCTCTTGTAAGGGTGCAACTAGTATGAATTGCTTAATTGCCTCATGAGTGGAAATGTTGATCATGTCTATATGTGCATTTGAAAGCCATTGCATATTGGACTCTATGATGATATAAAAGGGATAAATATCATGTCATGATTAGGAGAAGGTAATTCCTCCTACGAAGATGAGAAATGCCTATGTGGTTGATGCATTATAAGTCGGTGAATAAAGTTTCTACTTGCTTGTGTTGCATGAGTTGACTTGAAGTGCATGCTTAAATGATTTCTTATGATAAAGTTACATAATGTGCTTTAATGAGATAGTTGCATGTTGTGTTTCTTTGGTGTTTGAAATGAGAGTGATGATTTGGAGAAGGAAGATCCTCCAATGAAATGGGGACATAATAGAGTTGATGCATAAGGAGTTGGTAGATGTGTTGCTACTTTCTTGAATTGCACAAAGTTGTTTTGAGCCTTTTATGTGGAGTTGATGTTCCTCCTTGATGTGTGCTCTTATGTTGATGTTGTATGTTGTGTAATGTGAGCTGCTAGTTGGGTCATTGAGTCCTCAGAAGTGTTTTAAGTATCATTTGAGGACGAATGTTCCTAAGTGGAGGATATTGTAACGACCCTCAAAATGAAGTAGGATAAAGTAGAGCCTCACATGGATTTTATGCATTAATAAATTTTTAAAATAATGAAGAATATCCTTTTTAGTCAGTTTTAAAGAGTTTGGAAGTCAAACGTCAAGGGATGACCAAGACGTTCGGAAACTAGTCTTTTGTGTGTTGGTGTGTTCTAGTATGTTGTTCATGTTTTTATGTGTTGTTTGGAGTCTAAAATCAGTGGAGGTGACCCTAGTGTCTTAATAAATGTTTTTAGGATCAAAACGTTCGGGTACGACTCCCTAGGATCACCCTAAGGGTCCCCGAGGAGGACCCCAACCCTTGGCCAAACAAGCTGCCAAGGCAGCTTGAAGTTGTGCATGGAGGGAGTGGCTCCGCGTTGCGGATCTGGTCCACCAATAGCCAAAAAGTGGCTCCACGTCGCGGAGACACCGCGGACTCTACGGTCTTGAAATTTAATTTCAAGAAACTTATGTGAACACCTCCGCGTCGCGGACTTGGTTCCCGACAAAATCTGCGAAAATAAAACTTAAGTTTGACTTGTTTAAAAGGTCCAACTAAGTGAGGGATAGTTTGGGTACTTTGGGGAATTATTATAAACGGTTATTCTACCTATTTTAGGGTATTTTAAGTTGGTTAGAACCCCAAACCATAGAATTAGACCCCATTCTTAAAATTGACCCTTCCCTCTCAAAATAGATTCTCTCAAAAACTCCATTGAAGACCTTGATGAAGCTCAAGCTAGAAGATGGGTTTTCAACTGATTTCTTCTTCAATTTCATGGGTCTTCAATAATTAAGGTATGGTAACTCTTGATTTTTGAATAACTTCTCATTCAAGGAGTTCTATCAAAGATTTTCAAAAGTGATTCAAAGACAAAAATTCCCAATTTTCAATCTAAACATGGGTCCCTTGTCAAAAGATTTTATAAATCATTCTATTGATGAATTAATGTGGAATTAAGGTTTTTAAGAAAATTTTCTAATGAATTCTTGAATAACCCAAGATCCCCAAATTCTCAAAAAAAATGGCCTCTGATGTGGGTCTTTGTGAATATGATCTCTATTGGTGAAATTATGTTTAGATTAGATTGTATTGATGTTTCCTATGATTATCTATACTTATTCATGTTGAATTGTTGGTATGTTGATGAGTTGAGAATTATGGACTTATGGGCAAACTTATGGGTTGATCCCTTTGTTTATAAAATTGTACTTAGATTATGTTTATGTTATTGAATTACATTGTTAATTCCTATTGCTATCTATGTCAATTGATTATGAATTGTTGAGGATTGATCCATGGTGATCATGGCTTGGAGAATTGGTAAGTTGACCTAACTTCTAGTCTATAGTATGAGAATTGATGGTGTATGGTTGCTTATCACTTTTGGGATTCCTTTCCCCAAGAGGCCCTTTCAAGATGAATTTCAAAATCTCAAATTCTAAGTTTCAATCCAAAAACTTGGGTCTTCTTTCTAAAGTGAAATTGATGTTATAAACTGACTTTGATTGTTGTTATATGAATAATTATGGATGAAATTTATGTTGTATTGGTGGTTTCTTGAAAAATTCCCCATGATACCCATGTTACTCCTTCTTTTCCTAATTCTAACCCTAGTTGATGTTGGATATTGATTGAAGGCTATGAATTGAATGTGATGTTATGTATTTCATGTTTGTATGATGTTTCTACCCTAGGTTATGTATAATTTCTATGAAATTAGGGTTGAGTCTTTGAATGAAGCCTTGATGGCTATGAAGGGAATATGTCAATTGCATATATTGAAGTTGATTATGTTATAACTTCATGAATTACCTTGTACTATGTATTGGTTATGAATTGTTTAGTAATTGAAGTATGGATGTCCCATGAAAGGCAAGAAGGTATGAAGGTTGTTTCTTTTTTGAACTCAAGTATGAAAGGTAAATTACTTAGATTGTAATGATGCTATACCTAATGTGTTGTTCTGGTGTTGATGACCTAGTTTCCTCATCCCTAACCCTCTACACTTTAATTAGCTATGAAGTATGTATGTATGTTATGGTATGATTTCTATATGATTGAAATGTAGTTCTCGTGATTATAGTGTAATGTAAAGAGAAAGGTTTACTCACTTTCTAAGTGTTTCTAAAGTGAAAGGATTGTTACTCACTTATGAACACATATGAGCTATTATGGTAAGATGTCTACATAAGAGTCTAGTAAAGGCTAATGTGTACTTATGTCATGACTAAAGATGATTACAAAAGGGCATTGGATTCTTAGCACCAAAAGGGCATGTAAATGAGATGGGGGTCTCACGTTTAGTAAGTCTAGATCCCCACATCGGTTTCCTCACGTTTAGCAAGTGCGGATTACCCACGGTATGTGTTATCTCATGAGATGGAAACCTCCACGTTTAGTAAGTTAGGATTTCTAGAAGCAATCTTCTTGACCCTTAACTATGTGCCCACATAGGACTCTAGCTTAGTGGATCCACTACATAGCTATTATTTATGTAGGTCCTACCTTGACAAGTACTACCCTCTCATTTCGGTGTGGGAGTAGAACACTGGAATCTATGTAGCCCACATGGTCTATGTCTGTTAGGGAAATGTGTCCCGAAATTTAAGAAATGAACTAAAATAAGAATATGAACTCTAGTCAGGATTTCTTGAAGAGTTAGTGTAGGTAGGACCATGGACCCTACTTATGCATTGCACAAGCGGACTCTAAGAGAGGTTATGATTCGGCTCTTTATGTAATGAAGACTATGAAATCATGTTAAGGTTGACTTTACTTATGTCAAGACATGAAGTATGATTATGCATGTGAATTACACTTATGACTTCTTAATGGGTTTGCTTAGTATATGTGGGGGTATGGGACTCCATGTGTACATTGCACAAGTGAGCGTGTGAAGGTGTTGTGAGGGTGGTTTACCTATGATATGAACTAAATGAGTTATGACTAATGATGTAGTAAATGAATGAGTCCTTATATGATGTTATAAAGTATGTTGGGCTTATATCTAATGTTAAATGAAGATGTTATGACTTGTTGAATATGATGTGCCTTGTCTATGGTGGCTTCTTAGGAACACTTGGTGTGAGTAGTATTATGGTATGCTACTTGCACATTGCACTAGTGTGACTTAGGGATTGTCTTAGGTGATGGTTCCTATGTGAAGACTATGTCTTATCGTTTGCTTATGACTCCATGAATATATGTGGTTGGATTGATGAAGGCTATATGTAAGTTCACCCTTGGTAACCTTAAGGTGATACATTGCACCAAGTATTCCCTAAGGGTTGCTTGAGGAAATGAGTTAAGATAAAGAGGAAGGTAATGTATTGTCTGCATTGAATGTGCCTAAATTGTTATAAGTGGCTCTATGTGCTATTATGAATTGTTTCCGTGTGTATGGTGATGTATGTGGTTTATATGGTGCCTATTGTACTAAATGTTCTTGAAGTTTCTCTAAAAAGGCATGAGGCATGGTTTCCAACTAAATGTCCCTTTTAAACGCATGTTTTTGCATGGTTATCATACATAGTGCATTCTTGTACTAATACCATTCTTCTTCATCTTTTTATACCAAGTGTAGGTGGTGGTGGCTATAAGGCCTTTCCTAGAAATGATGAGGTTGGCTTATTATTGCCAAGTCCGGGTGTGTCCTTAAAGATTCAAGGACCTTTATGTTAAAGAGTTTCCTTAAGTTCAATGTACTAGATAGTAGTTTATTTTGTATTGTAAGGGCTATGTCCTTCTTGTGTTGTAGTCGTGTTTAAAGATGGCTACCTTGAGACGTAGTACTCCGATTTTGTATTAAAGGTTTAAATGAGGTGACTGTTTAAGTCTTGTGTTATATTATGAAAAAGTTTTAAATTTTCTGCTATTTTTCTATGATAAATGCTATGAAGAATCATAAGGGCTTGTATAAGACTTCCGAGAGGTCGAATACGCCGGTAACGGCTAGGGGTGCTCTTGGGTCGTTACAACACCACGAATTGTGGGGGCAACCACAGGTCGTGAAGACCCTCGTGGTCTAGGGAGGCAGTAGCTAGGACTATTTTTAGGTAGCCTAGGTTCCCAAACCATGGCATACACCTAAAACCCTTAGCCCTAGCCCTTAACTCATGACATTAACCCCACGATTAGGCTATAGTTTAACCTATCATTTTCCGAGTCGTTGCATTATCCCCCAATTAGAAACATTCATCCTCGAATGACACTTTAAACATTTTTAAGGGAAAAACAATCAACACTAGCAGCCCAACAATCAAGTCATATCAATATAATGCATATTCTATAGGAGGAAACATCAACTCCACATCAATAAGCTTAATGCAATACAAGAAGGTAAGAACTACTCCTACAAACTCATTATGCACCAAAACATCAACATTTCTCATTTCGTTGGAGGAACTTCCTTCTCATACTCACATCATGCTCAGCACAACATCTTTAAGCACATTATGCAATTTTCTCATAAAATCACATTTAAGCTTGCTCAACATTTAACCTCATGAAGCATAATAGACAACCCATACTAGATGCATATCAATCATGAGGAACATAAGTCAAAAACTCATTTTAACATTTAAACATACATTCATCAAGAGCATGCATAACATAAGGAAACCATGAAAAACTCATTAACACTCGTGACTCCAAAACATGAAACAAGCTACATGGAACTCTTTGTCTTAAGCATGAATATGAATAGAAGAAAGTTTCAAGGATATCAAAACTCACCATAACCTACTAACCATCATACCATCCCCCACTTAAGGGTAAACTCATACTAGGGTCAACATGAAAAGTAACAACAACAAGGAACTATAACTTATCGGTACCTTCATTCGATTAGCTTTTTTGTCCTTGTTAGCTTGAAGAGCATAGAAAAGACCATAATTTAGAGGGATAGGAACCGCACCATATTTAGAAGCTTGCATGGCCTCCCTTCCTCTAGCCGTAAGAGTAGGACAATCTTTCACCTTATGATCATTCTTCCCACAACCATAGCACCCATTTGTACCTGCTAGGCACTTCCCATAATGCCTCTTTCCACAAGTGGTGCAAGTAGGTTTAGAAAATTCATATCCACCGCCTTTTTCTTGGTTAACCTTAGGAGCACTTGAAGAATCTTGGTTTGGAGCCCCCTTCTTGAACCTAGGTTGACCCTGCTCATTGGATCTACCCCTCTTCACATCCCTATTCATCCTCTTAAGTTTGGACTCCTCAATGGATTGAGCATACACTATGACCCAAGAAATGTTCATGTCATTATGGACAATTTTTGTATGGCACTATTCCTTGACTAGGTCGGATACACCGGTCACAAACCTACTCATCTTATCCCTAGGGTTTGACACCAAGTGTAATGACCCTAAAACTAAACTCGTGAAACTAGAGCCTCGTGTGTTGGTATATAATTGGTAATCTTGTATAAATGCTTTAAAATAGTGTTAGAGGTCAGTTTTGTTGTGTTGGAGGTCAAACGTCAAGAGCCGTCCACGACGTCCGGAAACTGTCTTGTGTGTACTAGTGTGTTGTCTTTGAATTGGTGAGTTGTTTGGAGTAAAAAAGCAGTGGAAGTGACCCTAGTGTCTAGATGAGCATGTTTAGGGTCAAAATTTCTGGGTACGAATCCTCAAGGACCACCCTAAGGGTCCTTGAAGAGGACCCAAATGCTGACCTAAAAACTGTCAAAACCAGCAGCCATCCACGAGCCCCATTGACGGGGCATGGATTGTCTTCGTGAGTTGAGACTTAGTTTCCTCACCAAAGCCTCCTCAATACCCTTTTTGAACCTTTTGACAAGCAGCCAAGATGGGCAGTCAATCCATCCACTGTCCGTGGTTGGTGGCCGTCAATTGGCACTGTGCTGCTGTCCAAAAATCTGCCAAGCCAAGGGTGGTTTGGTAAATTCCACCCTTGGCCAATTAAATGCATGTACGGTTGTTTTAACTTATTTTAGGTATTTTAAAGGTATTAAAGGATTTAAAAATTATTTTTGAATTCATTCTTCAAAATTAAAACTCCCAAAGGCTTTCACTCTCGAAAGTTCTCTCAGGTTCAAGGAAGAAGAAGGTGGAGAGCTAGGGTTTCAAATAGAGGATTCCTTCCACCAAATTTTGTTGGGATTTCATCAATTGAGGTATGGTGTCTCTTTATCTAAAGCTAGTTTTCGCTTTAGAGCCAATCTCAAATGAATTTTATAGTTTTGCAAAAAGTTATGAAAATGCTTGTTTCTCAATTATCTCAAGGGTTCTTGCATGAAAATGGTTTCAATGATTAAATATGATGTTATTAATGTTTGATTGAAGGTTTTTGAATGAAAAACTCGATGAACCCTTGTGTTCCACAAAACCCTAGAATTTGCTTATAAAGTGGGTCTTTTTGCTTAAAATCCAAAGTTTATGAAATTGTGTTTGAATTGGATTGTATGGGTGACTCTTATGATTTTCTATATCTATCTATGATGAATTGTGGATGAATTGAGAGTTGTGGCCTTATGGGCAAGTTATGGAGGAATTCTCTTGTGGTAAGTAAAATGGTGGGGACTTGAGTGTTGTTTAATATGGCTTTGGAGGATGGCAAGTTGGCTTAATATCATATTATTGATATAATTGTTCTTGTTTGGTTTGATCCACTTATGGTGGAGGTGTTTAATTATGGAATGTATTATGGATATGGCCTTGAAAGCATTATCTATTGAATTAAAGTGTTATCATGTTATGAAGTGTTATTGTACTATGTGAAGGTATTCTTATGGACATAAGGTGATCTTGTATAAGGTATTATTGCATTATGATTGAAAGTGTGATCTCATTGTTCATATATGTGATGATGTTAGACTATGAAGAGTCGCTATATAGTAATGTTGTGGCTTGCTTGGTAGACTTAGATGTCCCTTCTTCTTACATGAAAGCTTATGGAATGAATGAATGTCTAGGATCAGTAGACCTAAGCATGGTGCCCTTTCATAAGTCTAGACTCGTAAGTGAATGAAAAACCTTGAAGTGGTGGACCTTAGGGTGATGACTTTCTTCTTGTGTGAAATGATAGACTTAGAGTTGGTGGACCGGAATGGTAGAAAACCTTCTCTAAGAAATTCAATGAGCTATCCTATTGAACCTTGATCAGTAGATCCTTGTGGTGCCCTTGTTGGTAGAAGTACTATGGGTCAGCTAGACTTAGTGATGGAGTCCTCTCTACTACATACATGTGAATGAAATTACTCTATGGGAACTAAGGCTAAGCACCGAGTGGATATGGTTAAGAAGGTAGCCCTCTCCGAGTATGAGGTTAGGGTACAATTAATGTCTTTGGATATCCCTTAAACCATGTGCCTACATGGGTTGCTTATTATCTCTACCCTTGGCAAGTAGAACACCTTCCACGGAGTAGGGTAGACTCCGGATTCCATGCCTAGCTAGTATGGTCTATGTCGGTTAATGCATATTTCCCATCATGTGGGATGTGCACTCTAGTTATTGGATAGGTTCTACAAAGTGTAGGTGGTAGTATGGGATGCTATCTACACATGGCACGAGTAGGCCTAGAAGATGCTAAAGTGAGTTCCCTAAGTCTAAATGACTATTACGTGAAAGTCCCCTAATTGCTTGAATATCTCCTAAAATGGTGTAATAAAGAATGTTGACTTAGCATCTTATATTGTAATGATAAATTCCTTATCTATGGTAACCTTTAGGAACACTTAGGTGTATATGAAGAGGTTGTATGGGCGGTCACTTCATGTCTCACTTAAGTGTGGCTTAGGGTGACTTGAGATAGAGGTTTCAAGATGATGAAAGGACTTACTTGACTATTATGTTTATGTGTTATACATTGGTACTAGTTGAGTATGTCTATTATGTGGGTATTGTCTTATATGTGGATGATGACTTGAAATGTGTGTCTTATACTTGTGTTATGAAGGTTTCATCAAAGATGGTATGAATGCATTTATTTCAAATAAATGTCCATTTAGCATTTTTTGCATAGTCATCATACTTAGTACTTAATTGTGCTAATTCCATATTTTCTCTATTTTCTATAAGTGTAGGTTCCGACAAGTGAGCAGGTTCTATAGTAAGCTTGGGATTTGAAGTTCTTCCAAGATCTTGTGGTACGTCCTCATATGTCCAGGACAAGACTTTTCTATTCTAGTTTTATGATAAGGTTCTTGTAATAGACTTAGTAGATTTTGTTGATCGAAAGGGCCATGTCTAAGATGGCTAAGAGACTTAGTATTCCGCTTGTGTACTTTTAAAAGAATTTTTTAAAAGTGACCTTTGAGTCTTATGGATTTTGTTTTAAAGAGTTTTTAATTCCGCACTATTTTACATATCTAATGTGATCAATGCTAAGGGCTTGCATAAGACCTTTGAGAGGTCGAATACACATGTTACGACTTCGGGGTGCTCTCGGGTCGTGACAAACTTGGTATCAGAGCATAAGGTTTTGGAAAATGGTTCTTAGGTTCAAAGTCTCAAAAGCCACGACTAGTAGAGTCTTGTTCATCGGTGTGAGTCGCGACACATCTATGAGCGAGAGGCTATAGGACGGTAGAAGTTACACTTCTTTCATTATTCTTGAAGTCGTTCCTTAGAGTTTGGTCTATAAGTGTCCTTTTCCTAATCCTTCTTTTGTGTTTATAGGATATGAATACGAGGGCTAACCCGAGAAGAGTGGAAGAGGAGATTGGAAATGAGGGAGTTTCTCCCCAAGTTGATCAATGTCTTCAAGGTGGCCAAGTCCCTATAAGTGAACAAGAGAATGAGGTTCCGGTGGTACCCCCGGCCATGACTAATGAGGAGATTAGGGCGGCTTTCTAACTCTAGCTCAAGCCATGACGGCTCAAGCTAACCGAGATGTGGGGCCTAGGGTGAATGTTAATGAGAGTACCGTGGCCTCAAGATTGAGAGACTTTGTGAGGATGAATCCTCATATCTTTCTTGGCTCTAGAATGGGAGAAGATCCCCAAGGGTTCTTCGATGAAATCTACAAGAATGTAGATGCTATGGGTGTGTCATCTAGGGAGAAGGTAGAGTTGGCTTCCTACCAATTGAAAGAGGTGGCCCAAATTTGGTTCACTCAATGGAAAGCCAATAGACCAGTTGAAGCGAGTCCTTTAGAATGGGAGGAGTTTAAGGAAGCATTCATAGGAAAGTACTTTCCTCGTGAGAAGAGGGAGTGTAAGATTCAGGAGTTTATTAACCTTAAGCAAGGTAGCATGAGTGTGGAGGAGTATGCTTTGAAGTTTACCTTGTTGTCTAGATATGCTCCATCCTTGGTGTCTAACCCTACAGAAGAGATGAGTAGGTTTGTTACCGATGTATCCGACTTGGTTAAGGAAGAGTGTCATACGGCAATGCTCCATGGTGACGTGAATATCTCTAGGCTTGTTGTGTATACTCAATCTATTGAGGAGTCCAACCTTATGAGGGTGAGGAAGGATTTGAAAAGGGGTAGGTCCGATGAGCAAGGACAACCTAGGTTTAAGAAGAGGGTTCCTAATCAAGATTTCTCAAGTTCTCCTAAGGTCAACCAAGAGAGAAGTGGTAGTTCTCAATTTGTTAAGCCTACTTGTCCCACTTTTGGAAAGAAGCATTTTGGGAAATGCCTAGCTGGTACTAATGCTATGGTTATGGAAAGGATGATCATAAAGTGAGAGATTGTCCTACTCTTGCGGCTAAAGGGAGAGATGCTAAGCAAGCTTCTTATAGTGGTCCATATGTTGAGGGTCAAAACAAGACTCGTTTCTATGCTCTCCAAGCTAACAAGGAAGTAAATTCTGATGAGGGTGCCGGTAAGTCATAGTTCCTTGTTTTGTAATGAGATCTTTATTTGTTGCTTATGATGGCCTAGATGGGTTTCTCCTAAGTGGGGTATGGTATGTTGATTATTAGGTTGTGGTGAGTCTTGGTATCCTCGTCACTTTCTTCTATTCCTATTTAAGCTTGAGACATAGAGTTTCTAGTGGCATGTTGCATGTTTTGGAGTCTTATGTGAAAATGATATTCTATAGTCTCCTTATGATATTCATGTTTTAAGTTGAATTCTTGTTAAATGAGAAAATGAGTTTTCATAATGATGTCTCTCATATTTATATGCATATATGATGAGTTGCTAAAATATTTCATGAGTTGACTAGTTGAGCATGCTTAAGTGTATTCTTGATGTGGCATGATTGTGTTTTAATGAGATAATTGCATATTGTGTTCTTTGATGTTGTTATGAGCATGAGGTGCTTTGGAGAAGGAAGTTCCTCCAAATAAATGAGAAATGGAAAAGGTTTGAGGCATGTTGAGTTGTAGGTATGATTCATATTTCCATAAATTTGAATGAAGTTGTGTTGTAAGGACTTGCTATGTGGAGTTGATGTTCCCTCCTTTATGGGTTCTTTTATATTGATAGTGTATGATTGTTGTGGGCTTCTAGTCTTGAGTCATTACCCTTAAGGTTTTAAACTGTCATTCGAGGACGAATGTTTCCAAGTAGGGGATAATGAAACAACCCTAAAAATGAACTCGTGAAAATAGAGCCTCGTGTGTTGGTATATAGTTGGTAATCTCGTATAAATGGTTTAAAATGGTGTTAGAGGTCAGTTTGGTTGTGTTGGAGGTCAAACGTCAAGAGACGTCCACGACGTCCGGAAACTAGTCTTGTGTGTACTAGTGTGTTGTCCTTGAATTGGTGAGTTGTTTGGAGTCAAAAACCAGAGGAAGTGACCCTAGTGCCTAGATGGCCATGCTTGGGGTCAAAACGCTCGGGTACGACTCCCCAAGGACCACCCTAAGGGTCCTTGAAGAGGACCCAGACGCTGACCTAAAAGCTGTCAAAACCATCATCCATCCAGGAGCCCCATTGACAGGGCATGGATTGGCTTCGTGAGTTGAGACTTAGTCTCCTCACCAAAGCCTCCCCAACACCCTCTCTAAACCTTTTTACAAGCAGCCAGGACGGGCCATCAATCCATCCACGGTCCATGGATGGTGGCCGTCAATTGGCACTGTGTTGCTGTCCAAAAATCTGCCAAGCCAAGGGTGGTTTGGTAAATTCCACCCTTGGCCAATTAAATGTATGGACGGTTGTTTTAACTTACTTTCAGTATTTTAAAGGTATTAAAGCATTTAAAAGTTATTTTTGAATTCATTCTTCAAAATTAAAAATCCCAGAGACTTTCTCTCTCTAAATTTCTCTCAAGTTCAAGGAAGAAGAAGGTGGAGAGCTAGGGTTTTAAATTGCGGGTTCCTTCCACCAAATTGTGTTGGGATTTCATCAATTGAGGTATGGTGGTGTAACGACCCGAGAGCACCCCTTAGTCGTTACCGGCATATTCAACCTCAAAGAGGTCTTATACAAGCCCTTAGCATTCGTCATAGCACGTATTATAGAATAAGATCACGGAAAATTAAAACTTTTAATTTGGAAGTTCAACTTCACTTCATATATGAAAAACAGAATCTAACTTCGTCACAATGTACCATCTATACATAGAAGTATCGAAAATGGGACTTAGCCCTTACATCAATAAGAACTCTTTAAATAGGAAAGTACAACAATGTCTTTCAACATAAGCAAAGAACTAAACATAGAAGCTAGATCATAGGGTCTTGTCCTAGGACTTGAGGACTCACCAACTTGGGGAAACAACTCCAAGTGTCTTGAGAAGTAAGCTTGAATCCTCAACGGCCCGAACCTAAATGTTTGGGCAAAAGGGACAAAATATGGGTTAGTACAACACACGTAGAAAGTATGGATAATATGCATAAAAACCATTTAAACATGCATAAAAGGACATTTAGTCAAAACATGTTTTTTACCAAGTAAATCCATTATGCACACAAAGTAAGCATCATAGTCCAATCCAACATAATATCATCCCAACATGTAGACAACCCAAGAAATACTAGTTCAATGCATAGAATAGAACCCCATAACCCTATTCAAAGACAAGTATCACATTAAGAAACCTATTTCATGCATACATTCATAAGATCATATATCATCATAACTTACCATATTCATAATGATCATACATAACATATCTTAAACAAACATAAGTCATAATCATCATAATCATAAGAGAACACTACTACAACCATCTCTTAGGATCCTACAAGTGCAATGTGCAAAAGAAGTCCCATACCCTCCCTTACACTATGTAGAAACCCTTAAGAAAGCCCTAGTAAGAGTTCACACCTTTCATACCTTCATTTACTTTTACATTACGTTAATATTGCAATAACTAACATAGACCATGAGAGCTACATGGAATCCGGTGTTCCACTCCCATACCGAAAAGAGAGGGTTAACACTTGCCTAAGGTGTAACCATTTGTACATAGCTATCTAGGTAGATCCACTAAGCTAGAGTCCTATGTGGGCACATAGTTAAGGGTCAAGGTGATTGCTTCTAGAAACCCTAACTTACTAAACGTGGGGATTACCATCTCATGAGACAACACATACCGTGGATAATCCGGACTTGCTAACCGTGAGGAAACCCATGTGGGGAGCCGGACTTACAAAACATGAGACCCACATCTCATTTACATGCCCTTTCGGTGCTAAGCATCTAATTCCATTTTGTAATCATCTTTAGTCATCACATAAGTTCACATTAGCCTTTACTAGACTCTTATGTAGACATCTTACCATAATAGCTCATATGTGTTCATAAGTGAGTAACAATCCTTTCACTTTAGAAACACTTAGCAAGTGAGTAAACCTTTCACTTTACATTACACTATAATCATGTGGACTACCTTTCAATCATATAACAATCATACCATAACATACATACATACTTCATAGCTAATTTAAGTGTAGAGGGTTAAGGATGAGGAAACTAGGTTATCAATACCACAACAACACATTAGGTATAGCATCATTACAATATAAGTAATTCATATTAAAGGGGCCTCTTGGGGAAAGGAAACCCAAGAGTGATAAGCAAACATACCTTATTAACGAATTAACCACGAAAATCTGAATTGAAACCTTGGATAGTTGGTCATCTTCTTGAAGCTCCAATCTACTTCAATGGAGTTCTTGAGGAGAGAGAGAGAAGAGAGAAGGAGGAACTTTAGGTTTAGACCTTTGGGGTTTTGTGTTTGAGTAAAAAATTGACGTAAATTGACTTAAAAATCATTATATACACGTCCCCTAAAGTACCCTAAATATACCTCACTTAGTTGGACTCTTTAATTAAGTAAAAATTGATTTCTGAATTTCTGCATTTTCGTAGCGGAACAAGTCTGCGACTCGGAGCTGTTCCCTGAAGATATTTGGAATTAAATTTCAAGACAGTAGAGTCTGTGACACGACCGCGTCGCGAACTTACTATTTTCTCCTTGGGGGAGTTAGTCTGCGACGCGGAGCTATTCCGACCAAGTGCAATTTGCAAGCTTCCTTTGCAGCTTGATTGGCCAAGGTTGGGGTCCTCCTCCGGGTCCCTTACAGTGGCACTTGGGAGTCGTATTCGAACGTTTTGACCCTATAAACATATATTTACCTAATTTAAACCTTTTTGCAAGATTATACCTTCATACGACACTCCCAAACCTGCCCAACACGTAAGGACACACTAGAACACATTCTTCTCTAGTTTCCGGACGTCGTGGTCATTTCTTGACGTTAAGACTTTTACTCTTCCAAACCAAATCAATTGCATTAATTTAGGTTTAGAAACATCATTTTTACTATTTTTAAGTCATTTTTCATAAGGTGAGGCTCTAACTTAAGTCATAGAATTTCTGGGGTGTTACAATATCACCCCCTTAGGAACATTCGTCCCCAACTGTATCTTGAACTTCTTTCTATGGAGACAATGACTCAAACTAGCAGCACAACAACCAGCCATATCAACAAAATCATATCATCATGTCATATAGGAATTTAATCCACAACATCACTATGCTCAAAACTCTTTACTTCAAATAAGTATAGGGGGAACTACCTTCTCCATATTCAATAAGCATCAACATATATTTTAAGCAATCAACTAGACATTTCTTTAACAACACAACATATAGTATGCTCATTACAACTCTCATGAAGACAACATCACACAACATCTAAGGGTGCAATTACAACCATGAGAAACAAAATTCATGAAAACTCAAAATACAATTTAAGCATGAATTTTCACAAAAAATATGCACATACAAGGAAATCATGTCATAATCATCAACACACATGATTTTCAATTTATACCAAATTAAGAGAGACTACTAACCTCAACCTAGGCTAGGAGTAGGAGGAAAAAGATGAGGGTAGCGGGACTCATGTCGGCCTCGGCCTCCCATGTTGCACCCTCAACTAGGTGGTTTCTCCATAGGACTTTTACAGAGGCCACCTCTTTATTCCTCAACTTCTTGACTTGACGATATAAGATTTCGATCGAAACCTCTTCATAAGAAAGGTTCTCATTCACCCCTAAACCTTCTAGAAGTAGAATGGACACCAGGTCACCTATACACTTCTTTAGCATAGAAATATGAAACACCGGGTGAACCGGGGCAAATTCGATGGGCAATTTCAACTCATAAGAGACCTTTTCGACACGCTTCAAGATCTCATAAGGCCCAACATACCTGGGACGAAGCTTCTCCTTCTTACAAAACCTCATCACACTTTTCATGGGAGAGATCTTTAAGTAGACCCAATCACCTACTTCAAATTCAAGATCCCTCTTTCTATTATCAGCATAAGACTTTTGCCGACTATGAGCCATATTCAACCTATCCCTTATAAGTTGAACTTTTTCCGTAGCCTCATAGACTACCTCGGAACTAAGAAGAGCAAATTCACCTACTTCAAACCACCCAACCGAAGATCGACACCTTCTACCATAAAGTTCTTCAAAGGGTGCCATAGCGATACTCGAGTGGTATCTATTGTGGTAGGAAAGTAATATTAAAGGTAGGTGGTCATCCCAATTACCTTTGAAGTTAATGACACACACTCTCAACATGTCCTCTAGAGTTTGGATGGTGCGTTCCGCTTGACCATCCGTTTGAGGGTGAAATGCGGTACTAAGTTTCACTGGAGTACCAAGCCCACTTTGGAAAGACCTCCAAAAATGGGAAGTAAATTGGGCATCTCTATCTGTAATAATCGACAACGGGGCCCCATGCAATTTCACAATCTCCTTAATGTACAACTTAGAATAATCTTCCGCCGAATAAGAAACCATGACGGGAAGGAAATGGGCTAATTTAGTCAATCTATCCACAATGACCCAAATTGAATCATGTTGCCTACGGGTTCGAGGCAAACCAACCACGAAGTCCATATTGATCTCTTCCCACTTCCAAGTGGGGGTATCAATATCTTGAGTTAGACGTCCCAGTCCTTGGTGCTCAGCTTTGACTTATTGGAAATTTGAGCACCTAGCCACAAAATCTTCTATGTCTCTTTTCATTCTGTTCAAGCAATAAATCTCACGTAAGTCGCGATACATTTTGGTGGCTCCCGGATGGATGGAGTATCGGCACCCATGGGCCTACTCTAAGATTGTCTCTCTTAGGTCATCCACATCGGGCACACATAATCTTCCATGGTGCCTAAGCACCCCATCTTCTCCTTGAGAGAAAGTTTCTATTGCTTTGTTGAGAACCGACTCTTTTAGTTCCATCAAAATATGGTCAAGATGTTGCTTAGACCTCACATCAACAATAACCGATGACTCAGAATTATGACGGACCATGACACCTCCTTTTGGGGAATCTTCAACTCGGACACCTAACCGGGCTAGCCTATGTACATCACGGGCTAACTCCCTTTTCTCTTCTTCCACATGTGACATACTACCCATATATATACAACACAAAGCATCCGCAACCACATTTGCTTTTCCGGGGTGGTAAAGGACACTAATATCATAATCTTTTAAGAGTTCCAACCACCTCCTTTGTCAGAGATTCAATTCATTTTTGCTAAAAACATATTGAAGACTCTTGTGGTCGATAAACACATCCACATGTACCCCATAGAGATAGTGTCTCCAAATCTTTCAAGCAAAGACTACGGCTGCTAGCTCAAGGTCATGAGTCAGATAATTTTTCTCATGCACCTTGAGTTGTCTCGAGGCATAAGCTATAACCTTACCATGCTACATGAGGACATAACCATAACCCACTCGGAAAGCATCACAATATACTACAAACCCTTCGGTGCCCTCTGGTAAGGTCAAAACCAGAGCGGAGGTGAGCTTATCTTTCAAAAATTGGAAGTTCTTTTCACAAGATTCCGACCATTTGAACTTGGACTGCTTTTGAGTTAAGGTCGTTAATGGAGATGCAATAGATAAAAATCCCTCAACAAACCTCCGGTAGTAACCGGCCAAACCCAAAAAGCTTCCGATGTTGGAAGGATTCAAAGGTCTAGGCCAACTTTTGACCGCATCGGTTTTCTTTGGATCAACTGCTATACCCTCACTAGAAACAATGTGACCAAGGAAAGCAACCGATCTTAGCCAAAACTCACACTTGCTAAACTTAGCATAGAGTTGGTGATCTTTGAGGACTTGCAATACTATCCTCAAATGATTCATGTGATCATCCTCACTTTTAGAGTATATCAAGATGTCATCAATAAAGACAATAACAAATGAGTCTAGAAAATTTCTAAACACACGATTCATAAGGTCCATGAAAGCCGTCGGGGCATTTGTAAGACCAAAGGACATCACTAAGAACTCAAACTGACCATATCTTGTTCGCAAGGCTGTTTTCGGAACATCAACACCTCTCACCCTAAGTTGGTGATAACCCGACCTCAAATCAATTTTTGAAAAGTAACTCGCTCCTTGAAGTTGATCAAATAAGTCATCAATCCTAGGGAGTGGATACTTGTTCTTAATGGTCACCTTATTTGACTGTCGGTAATCAATACACATATGAAGAGATCCATCCTTATTCTTCACAAATAACACTGGTGCACCCCAAGGAGATATACTAGGTTGGATGAAACCCTTATCCAACAAATCTTTGAGTTGAGCTTTTAATTCCTTCAACTCCGCCGGGGCCATCCGGTAAGGAGGGATTGAAATGGGTTGTGTATTCGGCAATAAATCTATGCCAAAATCTATTTCCCGTTTGGGATGAATCCCAAGTATGTCATCGGGAAAGACTTCCAGAAAATCCATCACTACGGGGACGAACTCTAAAGGAGGAATCTCGGACTCAAGATCCTTGACCCTTACAATATGATATAAACAACCCTTAGAAAGCAACTTACAAGCTTTTAGACATGAAATGATCCTTCCCCTAGGAACGGAATTTCCTCCCTTCCATTCTAAAATGGGTTCATTAGGAAATTGAAACTTCACAATTCGGGTCCTACAATCTTTGGACGCACAACAAATACGAAGCCAATCCATCCCTAATATAACATCAAAGTCTAACATATCAAGTTCCACAAAATCAAACAAAGTGACTCTATTGGGCAAAGATATGGAAAAACCCCTAAAAACTTTGTTAGCAACAATGGAATCACCCACCGGGGTAGAAACCGAAAAGAGTTTATCTGAGACATCGGGTAGCATATTAAACTTCATAACCATTAAAGGGGTTACAAAAGACAAAGTGGCATCAGGACAATGCATAAACATTTATTCAAAATACTTGCAACATACCGGTCACAACATCCGGAGAGCTCTCTTGATCACCTTGGGATTGGAGAGCATAGAAGCGATTCTTCTTAGGAGCATCAGGATTTGTGCCACTTGCTTGTGCTTGAGCATTTTCCCTTCCTTGAGCCTTTAGCATAGGGCAGTCCCTCCTCATGTGGCCGCTCTTACCACAACCATAGAAATTACCCGTGCCAACTAGCTAGGAACTTGCCTTCATGTTTTCGACCACACTTTGTACAAATAGGCTTCTCAACATAAGGACCACCACCTCTTGATTCTTGAGGCTTGGGGGTAGACATTTCACCTTTGTTGACCCTTGGAGTGTTAGGAGGACCTTGGTTGGAAAGCCTCTTTTTGAACTTTGGCTTATCTTGGATTGCAAACCTCACCTTAGAAGAATTTCCATCATCGGCCCTTAACCTCTTAAATTCTCTACCAACTCGCTTAAGTTTTTGCTTCTGAATTTGCTCAGCATAAACCATAAGGCGAGAAATGTCCATGCTTGGGATTAGCACAGCCGACCTACATTCATTCACCACAAGATCGCATACACCCATAAAAAATTTGTTCATTGTAGCTCTAGAGTTCGACACCAAAGTAGGAGCATGCTGGGACAATTGAGTGAACTTGAGGCCATACTCCTTCACACTCATACCCCTTTGACGGAGGTTGATGAATTCTTGCATTTTCCTCTCCCTTAGTTCCAAGGTGAAAAACCTATCAAGAAAAGCCATCTTGAATGTAGCCCAACTTATCGTACCCTCTCTAATAGGTCTCCCCTCCTTCCATTGTTCATACCACACTTGTGCCACATCTTTGAGTTGATAGGCGGCTAACTCCAACTTTTCTTGAGAAGACAAACTCATAGCCTCTAGAACCTTAAACACTTCATCAATGAACCCTTGTGGATCTTCTTCCACTTCGAAGCCAAAGAAAGTAGGGGGATTCATCCTTGAAATCCTTTATCCTAGAAGCAGTAGTGCTAGCATTGGGATTCACTTGCACCCAAGCATCCCTTACAACTTGAGCGGCCAACACTTGAGTCAAATTACGAATAGCCGACTTTATATCAACATTAGACATAGCCCCTTTTTCAATAGGAACTTGAGGGTTTTGAGGAGCTTGAGGGGGAACCACCTCATTCACATTCTCCTCACCAGCCCTCCTTGCGTTGTTCCTTCTTGTATTCATTGCCTATAAGCACAAGAGAAGGATTAGAAGAAAAGGACTAAATAGAGTTAAGACTCTTAGGCATGACTATGGAATAAAAAAAGAGTGAAAGTTCCTAAGCATTTCGTAGCCTCTCATTCATAAGTGTGGCACGCTTCACACCCATGAACAAGACTCTACTCAACGTGGTATCTTGTTACTGAATCCTACATTATTCTTAACCTTATGCTCTGATACAAAGTTTGTAATGACCCGAGAGCACCTTCTAGTTGTTACCGGTGTATTCGAACTTGAAGAGGTCTTATACAAGCCCTTATCATTCATCATAACATGTATCATAGAATAAAATCACGGAAAATTTAAAATCTAACTTCGTCACAATGCACCATCTAGACATAGAAGTATCGAAAATGGGACTTAGCCCTTACATCCATAAGAAGCCTTGCAAATAGGAAGTACAACAATGTACCCACGTTTTTGGATTGAATCCTAGAAATTGGACACTTTAAAATTCATCTTGAAGGGCCTCTTGGGGAAAGGAATCCCAAGAGTGGTAAGAAACCATACTTATAGATGAATTAACAACGAAAATCCAAGTTGAAACCTTGGAGAGTTGGTCTTCCTCTTGAAGTTCCAATCTTCTTCAATGGAGATCTTAAGAAGAGAGAGAGAGAGTAGAGAGAAGGAGGAACTTTAGGTTTAGATCTTTGGGGTTTTGTGTTTGAGAGATAAAAGTGAGGTAAATTGACTTAAAAACCATTATATACACGTCCCCTAAAGTACCCTAAATACCCCTCACTTAAATGGACTCTTTAATGAATCTGGTGTTCTACTCCCACACCGAAAAGTGAGGGTTAACACTTGCCTAAGGTGTAACCATTCGTACATACCTATCTAGGTCGATCCACTAAGCTAGAGTCCTATGTGGGCACATAGTTAAGGGTCAAGGAGATTGCTTCTAGAAACCCTAACTTACTAAACGTGGGGGTTTCCATATCATGACACAACACATACCGTGGGTAATCCAGACTTGCTAAACGTGAGGAAACCCATGTAGGGAGCCAAGCTTACTAAACGTGAGACCCCCATCTAATTTACATGCCCTTTCGTCGCTAAGCATCTAATTCCCTTTTGTAATCATCTTTAGTCATCACATAAGTTCACATTAGCCTTTACTAGACTCTTATGTAGACATCTTATCATAATAGCTCATATGTGTTCATAAGTGAGTAACAATCCTTTCACTTTAGAAACACTTAGCAAGTGAGTAAACCTTTCACTTTACATTACACTATAATCATGAAGACTACCTTTCAATCATATAGCAATCATACCACAACATACATACATACTTCATAGCTAATTTAAGTGTAGAGGGTTAAGGATGAGGAAACTAGGTCATCACCACCACAACAACGCATTAGGTATATCATCATTACATTGTAAGTAATTCACTTTTCATACTTGAGTTCAAAGAAGAACCAACCTTCATACCTTTTTGCCCTTCTTGGGACATCTATACTACAATTACCAATTAATTCATAACCAATACATAATACAAGGTAATTAATTCATGAAGTAATAACATAATCAACATCAATATAAGCAATTGACATATTCCATTCATAGCCTTCGAGGCTTCATTCAAAGGATCAACCCTAATTTCATAGAAATTATACATAACCTAGGGTAGAATTATCATACAAACATAAATTATATAACATCACATTCGATTCATAGCCTTCAATCAATATCCAACACAAACTAGGGTAAGAATTAGGAAAAGAAGTTGAAGCATGGGTCTCATGGGGAATACTTCAAGAAACCACCAATACAACGTAAATTCATCCATAATTGTTCATATAACATCAATCAAAGTTATTTTATCACATCAATTTCACATTAGAAAGAAGAACCACGTTTTTGTATTGAAATCTGGAAATTGAAGATTTTAAAATTCATCTTGAAAGGCCTCTTGGGGAAAGGAATCCCAAGAGTGATACGCAATCATACCTTATTGACGAATTAACCACGAAAATCTGAGTTGAAACCTTGGAGTGTTGGTCTTCTTCTTGAAGCTCCAATCTTCTTCAATGGAGTTCTTTAGGAGAGAAAGAGAGTAGAGAGAAGGAGGAACTTTAGGTTTAGACCTTTGGGGTTTTGTGTTTGAGTGATAAAAGTGAGGTAAATAGACTTAAAAATCATTATATACACGTCCCCTAAAGTACCCTAAATACCCCTCACTTAAATGGACTCTTTAATGAATCTGGTGTTCTACTCCCACACCGAAAAGTGAGGGTTAACACTTGCCTAAGGTGTAACCATTCGTACATACCTATCTAGGTCGATCCACTAAGCTAGAGTCCTATGTGGGCACATAGTTAAGGGTCAAGGAGATTGCTTCTAGAAACCCTAACTTACTAAACGTGGGGGTTTCCATATCATGACACAACACATACCGTGGGTAATCCAGACTTGCTAAACGTGAGGAAACCCATGTAGGGAGCCAAGCTTACTAAACGTGAGACCCCCATCTCATTTACATGCCCTTTCGTCGCTAAGCATCTAATTCCCTTTTGTAATCACCTTTAGTCATCACATAAGTTCACATTAGCCTTTACTAGACTCTTATGTAGACATCTTATCATAATAGCTCATATGTGTTCATAAGTGAGTAACAATCCTTTCACTTTAGAAACACTTAGCAAGTGAGTAAACCTTTCACTTTACATTACACTATAATCATGAAGACTACGTTTCAATCATATAGCAATCATACCACAACATACATACATACTTCATAGCTAATTTAAGTGTAGAGGGTTAAGGATGAGGAAACTAGGTCATCACCACCACAACAACGCATTAGGTATATCATCATTACATTGTAAGTAATTCACTTTTCATACTTGAGTTCAAAGAAGAACCAACCTTCATACCTTTTTGCCCTTCTTGTGACAACTATACTTCAATTACCAATTAATTCATAACCAATACATAATACAAGGTAATTAATTCATGAAGTAATAACATAATCAACATCAATATAAGCAATTGACATATTCCATTCATAGCCTTCGAGGCTTCATTCAAAGGATCAACCCTAATTTCATAGAAATTATACATAACCTAGGGTAGAATTATCATACAAACATAAATTATATAACATCACATTCGATTCATAGCCTTCAATCAATATCCAACACAAACTAGGGTAAGAATTAGGAAAAGAAGTTGAAGCATGGGTCTCATGGGAATACTTCAAGAAACCACCAATACAACGTAAATTCATCCATAATTGTTCATATAACATCAATCAAAGTTATTTTATCACATCAATTTCACATTAGAAAGAAGAACCACGTTTTTGGTATTGAAATCTGGAAATTGAAGATTTTAAAATTCATCTTGAAAGGCCTCTTGGGGAAAGGAATCCCAAGAGTGATACGCAATCATACCTTATTGACGAATTAACCACGAAAATCTGAGTTGAAACCTTGGAGTGTTGGTCTTCTTCTTGAAGCTCCAATCTTCTTCAATGGAGTTCTTTAGGAGAGAAAGAGAGTAGAGAGAAGGAGGAACTTTAGGTTTAGACCTTTGGGTTTTGTGTTTGAGTGATAAAAGTGAGGTAAATAGACTTAAAAATCATTATATACACGTCCCCTAAAGTACCCTAAATACCCCTCACTTAAATGGACTCTTTAATGAATCTGGTGTTCTACTCCCACACCGAAAAGAGAGGGTTAACACTTGCCTAAGGTGTAACCATTCGTACATACCTATCTAGGTCGATCCACTAAGCTAGAGTCCTATGTGGGCACATAGTTAAGGGTCAAGGAGATTGCTTCTAGAAACCCTAACTTACTAAACGTGGGGGTTTCCATATCATGACACAACACATACCGTGGGTAATCCAGACTTGCTAAACGTGAGGAAACCCATGTAGGGAGCCAAGCTTACTAAACGTGAGACCCCCATCTCATTTACATGCCCTTTCGTCGCTAAGCATCTAATTCCCTTTTGTAATCACTTTAGTCATCACATAAGTTCACATTAGCCTTTACTAGACTCTTATGTAGACATCTTATCATAATAGCTCATATGTGTTCATAAGTGAGTAACAATCCTTTCACTTTAGAAACACTTAGCAAGTGAGTAAACCTTTCACTTTACATTACACTATAATCATGAAGACTACCTTTCAATCATATAGCAATCATACCATAAGATACATACATACTTCATAGCTAATTTAAGTGTAGAGGGTTAAGGATGAGGAAACTAGGTCATCACCACCACAACAACGCATTAGGTATATCATCATTACATTGTAAGTAATTCACTTTTCATACTTGAGTTCAAAGAAGAACCAACCTTCATACCTTTTTGCCCTTCTTGGTGACAACTATACTTCAATTACCAATTAATTCATAACCAATACATAATACAAGGTAATTAATTCATGAAGTAATAACATAATCAACATCAATATAAGCAATTGACATATTCCCTTCATAGCCTTCAAGGCTTCATTCAAAGGATCAACCCTAATTTCATAGAAATTATACATAACCTAGGGTAGAATTATCATCCAAACATAAATTATATAACATCACATTCGATTCATAGCCTTCAATCAATATCCAACACAAACTAAGGTCAGAATTAGGAAAAGAAGTTGAAGCATGGGTCTCATGGGGAATACTTCAGAAACCACCAATACAACGTAAATTCATCCATAATTGTTCATATAACATCAATCAAAGTTATTTTATCACATCAATTTCACATTAGAAAGAAGAACCACGTTTTTGGTATTGAAATCTGGAAATTGAAGATTTTAAAATTCATCTTGAAAGGCCTCTTGGGGAAAGGAATCCCAAGAGTGATACGCAATCATACCTTATTGACGAATTAACCACGAAAATCTGAGTTGAAACCTTGGAGTGTTGGTCTTCTTCTTGAAGCTCCAATCTTCTTCAATGGAGTTCTTAGGAGAGAAAGAGAGTAGAGAGAAGGAGGAACTTTAGGTTTAGACCTTTGGGTTTTGTGTTTGAGTGATAAAAGTGAGGTAAATTGACTTAAAAATCATTATATACACGTCCCCTAAAGTACCCTAAATACCCCTGACTTAAATGGACTCTTTAATGAATCTGGTGTTCTACTCCCACACCGAAAAGTGAGGGTTAACACTTGCCTAAGGTGTAACCATTCGTACATACCTATCTAGGTCGATCCACTAAGCTAGAGTCCTATGTGGGCACATAGTTAAGGGTCAAGGAGATTGCTTCTAGAAACCCTAACTTACTAAACATGGGGGTTTCCATATCATGAACAACACATACCGTGGGTAATCCAGACTTGCTAAACGTGAGGAAACCCATGTAGGGAGCCAAGCTTACTAAACGTGAGACCCCCATCTAATTTACATGCCCTTTCGTCGCTAAGCATCTAATTCCCTTTTGTAATCATCTTTAGTCATCACATAAGTTCACATTAGCCTTTACTAGACTCTTATGTAGACATCTTATCATAATAGCTCATATGTGTTCATAAGTGAGTAACAATCCTTTCACTTTAGAAACACTTAGCAAGTGAGTAAACCTTTCACTTTACATTACACTATAATCATGAAGACTACCTTTCAATCATATAGCAATCATACCATAACATACATACATACTTCATAGCTAATTTAAGTGTAGAGGGTTAAGGATGAGGAAACTAGGTCATCACCACCACAACAACGCATTAGGTATATCATCATTACATTGTAAGTAATTCACTTTTCATACTTGAGTTCAAAGAAGAACCAACCTTCATACCTTTTTGCCCTTCTTGGGACATCTATACTACAATTACCAATTAATTCATAACCAATACATAATACAAGGTAATTAATTCATGAAGTAATAACATAATCAACATCAATATAAGCAATTGACATATTCCCTTCATAGCCTTCGAGGCTTCATTCAAAGGATCAACCCTAATTTCATAGAAATTATACATAACCTAGGGTAGAATTATCATACAAACATAAATTATATAACATCACATTCGATTCATAGCCTTCAATCAATATCCAACACAAACTAGGTAAGAATTAGGAAAAGAAGTTGAAGCATGGGTCTCATGGGAATACTTCAAGAAACCACCAATACAACATAAATTCATCCATAATTGTTCATATAACATCAATCAAAGTTATTTTATCACATCAATTTCACATTAGAAAGAAGAACCACGTTTTTGGATTGAAATCTGGAAATTGAAGATTTTAAAATTCATCTTGAAAGAGCCTCTTGGGGAAAGGAATCCCAAGAGTGATACGCAATCATACCTTATTGACGAATTAACCACGAAAATCTGAGTTGAAACCTTGGAGTGTTGGTCTTCTTCTTGAAGCTCCAATCTTCTTCAATGGAGTTCTTAGGAGAGAAAGAGAGTAGAGAGAAGGAGGAACTTTAGGTTTAGACCTTTGGGTTTTGTGTTTGAGTGATAAAAGTGAGGTAAATTGACTTAAAAATCATTATATACACGTCCCCTAAATACCCTAAATACCCTTCACTTAGTTGGACTCATTAATGAAGTAAAAATCGATTTCTTAATTTCTGCATTTTCGTCGCGGAACAAGTCTGCGTCGCGGAGTTGTTCCTTGAAGATATTTGGAATTAAATTTCAAGAAAGTAGAGTCTGCGACACGACCGCGTCACGAACTAACTTTTTGCTCCTTGGGGGAGCTAGTCCGCGACGCGAAGCTATTTCCACCAAGTGCAATTTGCAAGCTTCCTTTGGAGCTTGCTTGGCCAAGGTTGGGGTCCTTCTCAGGGTCCCTTAGGGTGGCCCCAGGGAGTCGTATTCAAACGTTTTGACCCTATAAATGTATATTTACCTAATTTAAACCTTTTTAAAGATTATACCATCATACGACATTCTCAAACCTGCCCAAAACCTAAGGATACACTAGAACACATTCTTCTCTAGTTTCCGGACGTCGTGGTCGTTTCTTGACGTTTAAACTTTTAGTCTTCCAAACCAAGTCAATTGCATTAATTTAAGTTTAGAAACATCATTTTTATTATTTTTAAGTCATTATTCATAAGGTGAGGCTCTAACTTAAGTCATAGAATTTCCGAGGTGTTACATCCCACCCTTAGGAACATTCGTCCCCGAATGTCACTTGGACTTCTTTCTAGGGAGACAATGACTCAAACGAGCAGCACAACAACCAGTCATATCATCATGTCATATAGGAATTTAGTCCAGAACATCACTATGCTCAAAACTCTTTACTTCACATAAGTATAGGAGGGACTACCTTCTCCACAGTCAATGAGCATCAACATATATATTAAGCAATCAACAGGACATTTCTTTAACAAGACAAGATCAAGTATGCTCATTACAACTCTCACGAAAACAACATCACACAACATCTATGGGTGGAATTTCAACCATGAGAAAAAAATTCATGAAAATTCAAATTACAACTTAAGCATGAATTTTCACAAAAAATATGCACATATAAGGAAATCAAGTCATAATCATCAACACATATGATTTTCAATTTATACCAAATTAAGAGAGACTACCAACCTCAAATTTGGCTAGGAGTAGGAGGAAAAAGATGAGGGTAGCGGGGCTTCAGGTCGGCCTCGAGCTCCCATGTTGCACCCTCAACTAGGTGGTTTCTCCATAGGACTTTTCTGAAGGCCACCTCTTTGTTCTTCAACTTCTTAACTTGACGATCTAAGATTTTGATCAGAACCTCTTCATAAGAAAGGTTCTCATTCACCCCTAAACCTTCTAGAGGGAGAATGGACACCGGGTCACCTATACACTTCTTTAACATAGAAATATGGAACACCGGGTGAACCGGGGCCATATTGATGGGCAATTTCAACTCAGAAGCGACCTTTCCGACATGCTTCAAGATCTCATAAGGCCCAACATACCGGGGACTAACCTTCCCCTTCTTACCAAACCTCATCACCCCTTTCATGGGTGAGATCTTAATGTAGACCCAATAACCTACTTCAAATTCAATATCCCTCATTTTATTATCAGCATATGACCTTTGTCGACTATGAGCCGTTCTCAACCTATCCCTTATAAGTAGAACTTTCTTCGTAGCCTCATAGACTACCTCGGGACCAAGAAGAGCAAATTCACCTACTTCAAACCACCCAACCGAAGATCAACACCTTCTACAATAATGTGCTTCAAAGGGTGCCGTAGCAATACTCGAGTGGTAGCTATTGTTGTAGGAAAATTCTATCAAAGGTAGTTGGTCATCCCAATTACCTTTGAAGTCAGTGACACACGCTCTCAACGTGTCCTCTTGGGTTTGGATGGTGCGTTCTGCTTGACCATCCGTTTGAGGGAGAAATGCAGTACTAGTTTCACTTGAGTACCAAGCCCACTTTGGAAAGACTTCCGAAAATGGGAAGTAAATTGGGCACCTCTATCTGAAATAATTTACAACAGGGCCCCATGCAACTTCACAATCTCCTTAATGTACAACTTAGCATAATCTTCCACCGAATAAGAAACCTTGACGAGAAGGAAATGGGTTGATTTAGTCAATCTATCCACAATGACCCAAATGGAGTCATGTTGCGAACGGGTTCGAGGTAAACCTACCACAAAGTCCATATTGACCTCTTCCCACTTCCAATAGGGGGTATAAATTTCTTGAGTTATACCTCCCGGTTCTTGGTGCTCGGCTTTGACTTGTTGGCAATTTTAGTAACTAACCACAAAATTTGCTACGTCTCTTTTCATTCGGTACCACCAATAAATCTCACGTAGGTCACGAACATTTTGGTGGCTCCCGGATAGATGGAGTATCGGGACGCATAGGCCTCCTCTAAGATTGTCCGTTTTAGGCCATCCACATCCGGCACACATAATCTCCCTTGGTGCCTAAGCCCCCTTCTTCTCCTTGAGAGAAAGTTTCTATTGCTTTGCTGAGAACCGACTCTTTTAGTTCCATCAAAATAGGGTCAAGATGTTGCTTAGACTTCACGTCAACAACAACCGATGACTCGGAATTATGACAGACCACGACACACCTCCTTTTGGGGAATCTTCAAGTCGGACACCCAACCGGGCAAGCCTATGTACATCACGGGCTAATGCCCTTTTCTTTTCTTTCACATGTGACACACTAACCGTAGATAAACGACTCAAAGAATCCGTAACCACATTTGCTTTTCCAGGGTGGTAAAGGACACTCATATCATAATATTTTAATCTTTTAAGAGTTCCAATTACCTCCTTTGTCGGAGATTCAATTCTTTTTGGCTAAAAACGTATTGAAGACTCTTGTGGTCGATAAACACATCCACATGTACCCGATAGAGATAGTGTCTCCAAATCTTTAAAGCAAAGACTACAGCCGCTAGCTCAAGGTCATGAGTTGTATAATTCTTCTCATGCACCTTGAGTTGTCTCGAGGCATAAGTTATAACCTCACCTGTTGCATGACGACACAACCCAAACCCACTCGGGAAGTATCACAATATATTACAAACAATTCGGTGCCCTCCGATAAGGTCAAAATTGGAGTGGAGGTGAGCTTATCTTTCAACAATTGGAAGCTCTTTTCACAAGATTCCAACCATTCGAACTTGGACTTCTTTTGAGTTAAGGCCGTTAACGGAGATGCAATAGATGAAAATCCCTCAACAAACCTCCGGTAGTAACCGGCCAAACCTAAAAAGCTTCGTCTGTACGAAGGACTCAAAAGTCTAGGCCAACTTTTGACCGCATTGATTTTCTTTGGGTCAACTTCTCTACCCTTACCAAAAACAATGTGACATAGGAAAGCAACCGATCTTAGCCAAAACTCAGACTTGCTTAACTTAGCATAGAGTTGGTGATCTTTGAGGACTTGCAATACTATCCTCAAATGATTCATGTGATCATCCTCACTTTTAGAGTATATCAAGATGTCATCAATAAAGAAAATAACAAATGAGTCTAGATAATTTCTAAAGACATGATTCATAAGGTCTATGAAAGCCACTGGGGCATTTGTAAGACCAAAGGACATCACTAAGAATTCAAAATGACAATATCTTGTTCGGAATGCTGTTTTGGGAACATCAACACCTCTCACCCTAAGTTGGTGACAACTCGACCTCAAATCAATTTTTGAAAAGTAACTCACTCCTTGAAGTTGATCAAATAAGTCATCAATCCTAGGGAGTGGATACTTGTTCATAATGGTCAACTTATTTAATTGTCGGTAATCAATACACATACGAAGAGATCCATCTTTCTTCTTCACAAATAACACCGGTGCACCCCAAGGAGATATACTAGGTTGGATGAAACCCTTATCCAACAAATCTTTAAGTTGAGCTTTTAATTCCTTCAACTCCGCCGGGGCCATCAGGTAAGGAGGGATTGAAATGGGTTGTGTATCCGGCAATAAATCTATGCCGAAATCTATTTCCCATTCGGGAGGAATTCCGGGTAAGTCATCGGGAAAGACTTCTAGAAAATCCTTCAGTAGGGGACCAACTCCAAAGGAGGAATCTCGGACTCAAGATCCTTGACCCTCACAATATGATAGAGACAACCCTTAGAAATCAACTTACAAGATTTTAGACATGAAATAATCCTTCCCCTAGGAACAGAATTTCCTCCCTTCCATTCTAAAATGGGTTCATTAGGAAATTGAAACTTCACAATTCGAGTCCTCTAATCTATGGACGCAAAACATGCATGAAGCCAATCCATCCCCAATATAACACCAAAGTATAACATATCAAGTTCCACAAAATAAACTAAAGTGACTCTATTGGGCAATGATATGAGACAACCCCTTTAAACTCTTTAGCAACTATAGAATCACCCACCGAGGTAGAAACCAAAAAGGGTTTATCTAAGACATCAGGAAGCATATCAAACTTCATATCCACTAAAGGGGTTACAAAAGACAAAGTGGCACCGGGATCCAACAATGCATAAACATTAATTTAAAATACTTGTAGCATACCGGTCAAAACATCGGGAGAGCTCTCTTGATCACCTTGGGATAGGAGAGCATAGCAGCGATTCTTCTTAAGATCATCGTGATTTAGGCCACTTGCTTGTGCTTGAGCATTTTCCCTTCCTTGAGACTTTAGCATAGGGCAGTCCCTCATCATGTGGCCACTCTTACCATAACCATAGCAATTACCCGTGCTAACTAGGCACTTGCCTTCATGTTTTCGACCACACTTGGTACAAATAGGCTTCTCCACATAAGGACCACCACCTCTTACTTCTTGAGGCATGGGGGTAGACACTTTATCTTTGTTGACTCTTGGAGTGTTAGGAGGACCTTGGTTTGAAAACCTCTTTTTGAACTTGGGCATATCTTGGATTTCAAACCTAACTTTAGAAGAATTTCCATCATTAGCCCTTAACCTCTTCAATTCTCTACCAACTTGCTTAAGCTTTTGCTCCTCAATTTGTTCAGCATGAACCATAAGACGATAAATGTACATACCTTGGATTAGCATAGCCGACCTACATTCATTCACCACAAAATCGGATACCCCCATAACAAATTTGTTAATTGTAGCTCAAGTGTCTGATACCAAAGTAGGGGTATGCTTGGACAATTGTGTGAACTTGAGGCCATACTCCTTTACACTGATACCGCCTTGACGGAGGTTGTTGAATTCTTGCATTTTCCTCACCCTTAGTTCCAAGGGGAAAAACCTATCAAGAAAAGTCATCATAGATATAGCCCAACTTATCGGACTCTCTCTAATAGGTCTCCCCTCCTTCCATTTTTCATACCACACTTGTGCTACATCTTTGAGTTGATAAGCGACTAACTCCGCCTTTTCTTGAGATGTCACACCCATAGCCTCTAGAACCTTAAACACTTCATCAATGAATCCTTTTGGATCTTCTTCCACTTTGTAGCCAAAGAAAGTAGGGGTATTCATCCTTGTGAAATCCCTTATCCTAGAAGCGGTAGTGTTAGCATTGAGGTTCACTTGCACCCTAGCATCCCTCGTAACTTGAGTGGCCAACACTTGAGTTCTCAACATTAGACATAGACCCTTCTTCAATAGGAACTTGAGGGTTTTGAGGAGCTTAAGGGGAAACTGCCTCATTCACATTCTCCTCACCGGACCTCCTTGCATTGTTCCTTCTTGTATTCATTGCCTATAAGCACAAGAGAATGATTAGAATAAAAGGATTAAATAGAGCTAAGACTCTTAGGCACGACTATGGAATAAAAAAAGAGTGAAAGTTCATAAGCATCTCGTAGCCTCTCATTCATAAGTGTGGCATGCTTCACACCCATGAACAAGACTCTACTAGATGTTGTATCTTGTAACATAAATCCTACATTATTCACAACTTTATGCTATGATATAAAGTTTGTAACGACTCGAGAGCACCCCCTAGTCGTTACCGAAGTATTCGACCTCAAAGAGGTCTTATACAAGCCCTTAGCATTCGTCATAGCACGTATCATAGAATAAAATCACGAAAAATTTAAAACTTTTACTTTGGAAGTTCAACTTCACTTAATATATGAAAAACAAAGTCTAACTTCGTCACAATGTACTAGCTAGACATAGAAGTATCGAAAATGGGACTTAGCCCTTACATTAATAAGAAGTCTTGAAATAGGAAAGTACAACAATGTCTTTCAACAAAAGCAAAGAACTAAACATAGAAGCTAGATCATAGGGTCTTGTCCTCGGACTTGAGGACTCACCAACTTGGGGAAGCAACTCAAAGTGTCTTGAGAACTAAGCTTGAATCCTCAATGGCCCGAACCTAAATGTTTGGGCAAAAGGGACAAAATATGGGTTAGTACAACACACGTACTAAGTATGGCCACTATGTATAAAAACCATTGAAACATGCATAAAAGGACATTTAGTCAAAACAAGTTTTTTACCAAGTAAATCCAATATGCACACAAAGTAAGCATCGTAGTCCAATCCAACATAATATCATCCCAACATGTAGACAACCCAAGCAATACTAGTGCAATGCAAAGAATAGAACCCCATAACCCTATTCAAAGCCAAGTATCACATTAAGCAACCTACTTCATGCATACATTCATAAGATTATATCTCATCATAACTTAGCATATTCATAATGATCATACATAACATAGCTTCAACATACTTAATCCATAATCATCATAATCATAAGAGAACACTACTACAACCATCTCTTAGGATCCCACAAGTGAAACGTGCAAGAAAAGTCCCATACCCTCCCTTACACTATGTAGAAACCCTTAAGAAAGCCTTAGTAAGAGTTCACACCTTTCATACCTTCATTTACTTTTACATTACGTAAATATTGCAATAACCGACATAGACCATGAGAGCTACATGGAATCCGATGTTCCACTCCCATACCGAAAAGAGAGGGTTAACACTTGCCTAAGGTGTAACCATTTGTACATAGCTATCTAGGTAGATCCACTAAGCTAGAGTCCTATGTGGGCACATAGTTAAGGGTCAAGGTGATTGCTTCTAGAAACCCTAACTTACTAAACGTGGGGATTTCCATCTCATGAGACAACACATACCGTGGGTAATTTGGACTTGCTAAATGTGAGGAAACCCATGTAGGGAGCCGAACTTACTAAACGTGAGACCCCTATCTCATTTACATGCCCTCTCGGTGCTAAGCATCTAATTCCCTTTTGTAATCATCTTTAGTCATCACATAAGTTCACATTAGCCTTTACTAGACACTTACGTAGACATCTTACCATAATAGATCATATGTGTTCATAAGTGAGTAACAATCCTTTCACTTTAGAAACATTTAGCAAGTGAGTAAACGTTTCACTTTACATTACACTATAATCATGAAGACTACCTTTCAATCATATAGCAATCATACCATAACATACATACATACTTCATAACTAATTTAAGTGTAGAGGGTTAAGGATGAGGAAACTAGGTCATCAACACCACAAGAGCACATTAGGTATAGCTTCATTAAAATCTATGTAATTCACCTTTCATACTTGAGTTCAAAGAATAACCAACCTTCATACCTTTTTGCCCTTATTGGGACATCCATACTTCAATTACCAATTAATTCATAACCAATACATAATACAAGGTAATTCATGAAGTAATAACATAATCAACATCAATATAAGCAATTGACATATTCCATTCATAGCCTTTTAGTCTTCATTCAAAGACTCAACCCTAATTTTATAGAAATTATACATAACCTAGGGTAGAATCATCATACAAACATGAAATACATAACATCACATTCGATTCATAGCCTTCAATTAATATCCAACACAAATTAGGGTTAGAATTAGGAAAAGAAGTTGAAACATGGGTCTCATGGGGAATTCTTCAAGAAACCACCAATACAACATAAATTCATCCATAATTGCTCATATAATATCAATCAAAGTCATTTATAACATCAATTTCACTTCAGAAAGAAGACTCACATTTTTGGATTGAAACGTAGAAATTGGAGATTTTGAAACTCATCTTGAAGGGGCCTCTTGGGGAAAGGATTCCCAAGAGTGATAAGCAACCATACCTTATTGACGAATTAACCACGAAAATCTTAGTTGAAACCTTGGAGAGTTGGTCTTCTTCTTGAAGCTCCAATCTTCTTCAATGGAGTTCTTGAGGAGAGAGAGAGTAGAGAGAGGGAGGAACTTTAGGTTTAGACCTTTGGGGATATGTGTTTGAGTGATAAAAGTGAGGTAAATTGACTTAAAAATCATTATATACATGTCCCCTAAAGTACCCTAAATACCCCTCACTTAGTTGGACTCTTTAATGAAGTAAAAATCAATTTCTGAATTTATGCATTTTCGTCACAGAACAAATCCGCGACATGGAGCTGTTCCCTAAAGATATTTGGAATTAAATTTTGAGACAGTAGAGTCCGCGACAGGACCGCGTTGCAAACTAACTTTTTTCTCCTTGGGGGAGCTAGTCCCGACGCGGAGCAATTCCCATCAAGTGCAATTTGCAAGCTGCCTTCGCAGCTTGGTTGGCCAAGGTTGGGATCTCCTCGGGGTCCTTTAGGGTGGCCCCGGGGAGTCGTATTCAAACGTTTTGACACTATAAACATATATTTACCTAATTTAAGCCTTTTTACAAGATTATACCATCATACGACACTCCCAAACCTGCCCAAAACCTAAGGACACATTAGAACACATTCTTCTCTAGTTTTCAGACGTCGTGGTCATTTCTTGACGTTTAGACTTTCTCTTCCAAACCAAGTCAATTGCATTAATTTAGGTTTAGAAACATCAGTTTTACCATTTTAAGTCATTATTCATAAGGTGAGGCTCTAACTTAAGTCATAGAATTTCTAGGGTGTTACAGGTGGCTCTTTATCTATAGCTAGTTTTCGCTTTAGAGCCAATCTCAAATGAATTTTAAAGTTTTCCAAAAGGTTATGAAAAAGCTTGTTTCTCAATTCTCTCAAGGGTTCTTGCAAGAAAATGGTTTCAATGATTAAATATGATGTTATTAATGTTTGATTGAAGGTTTTTGAATGAAAAACTCTATGAACCCTTGTCTTCCATAAAACCCTAGAATTTGCTTATAAAGTGGGTCTTTTGCTTAAAATCCAAAGTTTTTGAAATTGTGTTTGGATTGGATTGTATGGGTAACTCTTATGATTTTCTATATATATCTATGATGAATTGTGGATGTATGGGTGAATTGAGAGTTGTGGCCTTCTGGGAAAGTTATGGATGAATTCTCTTGTGGTAAGCAAAATGGTGGGGACTTGAGTGTTGTTGAATATGGCTTTGGAGGACGGCAAGTTGGCTTAATCTCATACTATTGATATAATTGTTATGGCCTTGAAGGTATTATCTATTGAATTAAAGTTTTATCATGTTATGAAGTGTTATTGTACTATGTGAAGGTAAAAATGTGAAGGTATTCTTATGGACATAAGGTGATCTTGTATAAAGTGTTATTTTTTTATGATTGAAAGTGTCATCTCTTTTAATGTTCATATATGTGATGATGCTAGACTATGAAGAGTCTCTATATGGTAATGTTGTGGCTTGCTTGGTAGACTTAGATGTCCCTTCTTGTTACATGAAAGCTTGTGGAATGAATGAATGTCTAGGATCGGTAGACTTAAGCATGGTGCCCTTTCATAAGTCTAGACTCCTAAGTGAATGGAAAACCTTGAAGTGGTGGACCTTAGGGTGATGACCTTCTTCTTGTGTGAAATGATAGACTTAAAGTTGGTGGACCGAAACGGTAGAAAACCTTCTCTAAGAAAGCCAATGAGCTATCCTATTGAACCTTGATAGATAGATCATTGTGGTGCTCTTCTTGGTAGAAGTACTATGGGTCGGCTAGACTTAGTGATGGATCCCTCTCTAGTACATACATGTCAATGAAATTACTCTATGGGAACTAAGGCAAAGCACCGAGTGGATATAGTTTAGAAGGTAGCCCTCTCTGAATATGAGGTTAGGGAACAATGAACTTTTTTGGATATCCCCTAAACCATGTTCCTACATGGGTTGCTTATTAGTTTTACCCTTGGCAAGTAGAACACCTTCCACTGAGTAGGGTAGACTTCGAATTCCATGCCTAGCTAGTATGGTCTATGTCGGTTAATGCCTATTTCCCATCATGTGGGATGTGCACTCTAGTTATTGGATAGGTTCTACAAAGTGTAGGTGGTAGTATGGGATGCTATCTACACATGGCACGAGTAGGCCTAGAAGATTCTAAAGTGAGTTCCCTAAGTCTAAATGACTATTACGTGAAAGTCCCTTAATTGCTTGAATGTCTCCTAAAATGGTGTAATAAAGAATGCTGACTTAGCATCTTATATTGTAATGATAAATTCCTTATCTATGGTAACCTTTAGGAACACTTAGGTGTATATGAAGAGGCTTTATGGGTGGTCACTTCATGTCTCACTTAAGTGTGGCTTAGGGTGACTTGAGATAGAGGTTTCAAGATGATGAAAGGACTTACTTGACTATTATGTTTATGTGGGTTTTGTCTTATATGTGGATGATCACTTAAAATGTGTCTCTTATACTTGTGTTATGAAGGTTTCATCAAAGATGGCATGAAAGCATTTATTTCAAATAAATGTCCGTTTTAGCATGTTTTTGCATAGTCATCATACTTGGAACTTAATTGTGCTAATTCCATAATTTCTCTATTTTCTACAAATGTAGGTTCCGACAAGTGAGCAGGTTCTATAGTAAGCTTGGGATTTGAAGTTCTTCCTAGATCTTGTGGTACGTACTCATATGTCGAGGACAAGACTTTTCTATTCTAGTTTTATGATAAGGTTCTTGTAATAGACTTAGTAGATTTCTTTGATTGTAAAGGGTTGTGTCCCTAGTATGTTTTCAGGTTCATGTCTAAGATGGCTAAGAGACTTAGTATTCCGCTTGTGTACTTTTGAAAGATGTTTTTAAAAGTGACCTTTGAGTCTTATGGATTTTGTTTTAAAGAGTTTTAATTCCGCACTATTTTACATATCTAATGTGATGAATTCTAAGGGCTTGTATAAGACCTCCGAGAGGTCGAATACGCATGTTACGACTTGGGGGTGCTCGCGGGTCATGACACCAAGGATGGAGCATACTAAGACAATTGGGTAAACCTCAATGAGTACTCTTGCACACTCGTATTACCTTGCCTAAGGTTGATAAACTCCTCAACCTTACACTTTCTCTTCTCACGGGGAAAGTACCTACCAAGGAAAGCTTCCTTAAACTCCTCCCATTCTATAGGATCCGCTCCCACCGGCCTATTGGCCTTCCATTGAGTGAACCAAACTTGGACAACATCTTTCAATTGATAGGAGGCAAGCTCCGCATTTTCTTTTGAAGTCACCCCCATAGCACTCACTACCTTATAGACCTCATCCAAAAATTCTTGGGGATCTTCTCCCATCTTAGAAGCTAGAAACACCGGAGGAATCATCCTTACAAAGTCTCTCAACTTAGAAGACATAGTACCCTCATTAGCATTCACCCTAGGCCCCACATCTATAGTTGCTTGAGCCACCATGGCTCGGGAGATGATTAAGAAAGCCGACCTAATCTCTTCATTGGTCATATCCGGAACCTCTACAGGAACTTGGACGTCTTGAGGACCTTGGGGAGGAACTCCCTCATTCACATTCTCTTCTCCTACTCTCCTTGCGGGTCTCCCTCTTGTATTCATATCCTATTAACACAAAAGAAGGGTTAGGAAAAGAACACTTACAGAACTAAACTCTAAGGCACGACTTCAGGAATATGAAAGAAGTGTAACTTCTAACGTCCTATAGCCTCTCGCTCATAGATGTGTCGCGACTCACACAGATTAACAAGACTCTACTAGATGTGGCTTGTGAGACTTTGATCCTAAAAATCATTTCCAAAATCTTGTGCTCTGATACCATATTTCTCACGACCCGAGTCTAGTCCCCGGATGCGACACGGCATACAAGATTTCGAAAAGCCTCATACAAGCCGCATAGCATTTCATTGCATTCGAAATAGAAATAGTGCAGAATTAAAACTCATTTGAATCCAAAATATCAAAACTTTATTTAAAGGAAAACTTGGAGTACAACGGAAGTCTAAGTCTCACATGGCCATCTTCAACCCAAGCTTAAAACATTATAGGGACACAATCCTTTCCAATCGAAAACAACTACTAAAAAATGTCTATTACATGAAATAAGGAAACATAAGTCTTCTCCTCGAACCATGAGGACATACCAAGTCTTTGAGGAAAGCAATCCAACACTTCAACTAGCTAGGAGGAATCACTTGCCGGAACCTACACTTATAGTAAAAACATGAAGAATATGGGTTAATTTACAGAAATGTACTAAGTATGATGACCATGCAAAACATGCTTTAAAAGGGGACATTTTGGTTGGAAACCATGCATTATGCCACTTTTTAGAAACATCATGTACTGTAACATAAAAGACATCATAGACAAGCATTAACATCATATAAGTCATAACTTCACACTTAAACAATATCGCATGGAAACCATTACCTTTACCTCGGACCTTCACCTTAAGCAACCCTTATGCTATACCTTCTGCAATGTATTGATAGCGCCCCATACCACCATCCACACTAGAGCATCACATTTAGGTAACCTAAAGTAAACCTACCATTCATTTTCTTTCATCTGTAAGCCATATTCATACATAAAAGACATATCATTTCATAAAACATGACAAGGGAAAGTAACTCATAATATAACCCAAGTATAGCATACATATCATATTAAGCATTTAAGAGCTAACATTCTTCAATTACTCCATTTAAGACACTTTCATATCATAGCCATTAAGATTTAGAGAAACTCACTATGACCCTCTCAAAGCCTACTCGTGCAATGTATAGGTAGCATCCTATACTACTACCTACAGTTCGTAGAACCTATCAAGACCCACAATGAAATCTCACATGATAGGAAGTAAGCATTAACCGACATAGACCATGAGAGCTTTTCATGGAATTCGGTTTCATAAGTCCCCACGCCGTAAAAAGGTGGACTAGTTGCCTAAGGAGACCGGTTCATATAGCTTAGCTGGTTCCACTATCTAGACCTATGCGGGCACATAGTTTATGGGATAAGGTAGACGATCATTGAAACTCATGCCTAACTTTGGGGGAGTTTCCATCTAACCAAATCCACTCGGTGCTTAGCCTACATTCCCATAAAATAGTTCATTACCTTGACATTATCACATATGAGGGGTGCCATTGGCCTACCAATTCCAATTCATTCATTACACACGACAGGGTGCCTTAACTCTACCGATTCAAGGTACATTTAGGAAAGCTCATTAACTCTTCTTGAAAGGGTGGCATAGGCCTACCGGTTCAAGACTCATCATTAACCTTCTTAAAAAGGTGCCATAGTCCTACCGATTCCAAGGTTCATTATTAACATGAGTGGGAAGGTGCTACTAGCCTACCGATCCAAGGATTCAACAATCAACAATATAATCATTTATACAAGAAAAGGATGCATAAGCCCTACCAATTCAAGGTATACTATATATTGAATAATCCTTCATATTCTATCATCAACATTCATAAGTGTCAAATTGAGAAAAGGCCTTTCAATAATAACACATTCACATTCAAGACATAATCACCTTAGCTTCATTGAATTCTCATGCATACAATGTCATGATAACACTTCAATTTCTCATAGTATGCCTTCAAGGCCATGGTCACAATGTACATAATAAGTAAACACCTCTACCTTTCAAGTGGATCAACATCGAGTTAACAATTCTAAATCAACCAGTATTTTCTCATATCTTGCCTTTAAGGCCATAAACCTCACATACCAATACACCAACAATTAACCATAAAATAAGCATGTGTAATGACATACTTCAACAATCCAAATCCATTTAAACAAGTTCTATTCAAATACATTCATTATCAAGCAACCCACTTCATAAAGGCATAAACTAGGAATAGAAAGAAATCATGGGTTCATGGATTATTTTCATCTTAAATCATCAATATAACAACAATATAACCATAATATTCCATTAGAAACCTTTTAAAACCATTTGGTGAAAGAACCCATGTGATTGAGTAAAACCCTAGATTTTCATGAACTTGAAATCTTAAGAAGTTTACTTTAATTTGTCTCTAGGGTGAAAGCTAAACCTAGATTAAGGATCACCATAACTTTGCTAAGATTTCCCAAGAAATTCGATGAAGAAAGCCTTGAATCCAAAAACCTAGCTCCCACTTCTTCTTCTTCCTTGAGTTAGAGAGAAATATAGAGAGAGAGAACTTTGGGATTTGATTTGGGAAAAATGAGAGAATGATTAGTTTAAAAGACTTAAAACCTTATATATTTATCATATAAACCATTTAAAATCAACCCCACATAATAAAACATCTAAACGAAATTACCAAAAATCCCCAACTTGAGGAGGCCCGTTAGGGACCACGCCAAACTAAACGGGTCATGAGGGGTACCACGGCTCGTGGTGGTGCCCGTGGTCCTTGAGGCAGTGTGCCTCCCATCCTTGCCAATCCCTCCAAGGCCAAGTCAAGTCCATGGAAGCTCCCACGATCAGTGGTGAAGCTCGTGGTCATGGGGCAGAACCTAGGCAAATTTATTGCCTCCCTTGAGCCTAAGTGCATTCCAAGTTCACTTTCACGGACCGTCTAGGGCACCACGGCTCGTGGTGGTGCCCGTGAACTTTGGGACAGTAGCTCCCTCAATTTGCAACATCTCCCACCAAGTAAAGGTAACCCTACAAGCCTTCTCACGGCCCGTGGTCATGAGCACGAGTCGTGAAGGGGTGCCTTGGTTTGGCATCAAACTTGAGCATGCTGCCTTGCCACCACGGGTGGCACCACGACTCATGGTGACCACCACGGGTCATGAAGACCCTCATGGTCTAGGGAGGCAGTAGCTAGGACTAGTTTTAGGTAGCCTAGGTTCCCAAACCATGGCTTACACCCAAAACCCTTAGCGCTAGCCCTTAACTCATGACATTAACCCCACGTTTAGGCTCTAGATTAACCTATCATTTTCCAAGTCGTTACAAAGGCGTCTAGGGTCTTCTTCTGAATATGATCTACTAAGAAGTGAATTTTCTGAAATGTGCAACACAGTGCTTCATTTATATCGGAGCTGCTACACTTCACCTTTTTACCTCGCACGACCACATGATCAACAGGTGCAAATGAAATGGCCTTCTTCTTGCCTTTTGGGTCCAGCTTCCCATACTCCTCATAGAATTCATGGACCTAAGAAGGTATGTAAGGGGCTCGGAGCTTTACAACCTCTCAAATTTGTGGAACCTAATTGTCATTACCCAGGGGTACCCCCTAGATGTAACAAGGAACATAGTACCCCGAGAGGCACCATGTAAGCCACTTAGCGTATCATAACATAAGCATAGAACAATACGGAGTAAAACATATTTCAAGTCTTAAAAAGTTTTTCATAAAATCAAAGCGAAAGTCTAGACTTGTCTCAATATAGCCATATATTACAACACTTGAATCAAATAGGGACACAACCCATACAACTTAGTCCAAAAAAAATACGAGAATGAAACTACTAAGTAAAAGCATCTGTCCTCGAATCATGAGGACTCACCCACAAGCTAGGAGGAATGATGAAATCCAAGCCTTAGCCACAATGGGGACCACCTTGAGAATCGGACCCTACACTTGGGGAAATGTAGCAAAATATGGGTTGGTACAAAAATGCACTAAGTAGGTTAGCCATGCATAAAAACATTGAAAACATGCAAAAAGGGACATTTTAGTTGAATACATGCACTTAGCTAAGTTAAATCATCATTTTGAATATAGTGGAAAAACATAGGTCATAAGCATAAGAGACATCATAATAAGTCATAGGCTATGAGCATAAGAGATAACACATAGTCATAGGCATAATCAAAGCATATAGTTTAACATGACATAAGAGAAACACTTCATAACTCACCTCAAAGAAAGCTTGGGCAAGGCATGGATAGATTCCCATAATCTCATCCATGCTAAGCAAGTCACTTTAGGTCCTCATTCATGTTTACCATCTTTTGATCTCATTCTTAGCTTATTTCTCATAGACAAGGGCATTTTCACTTTTAGACAATCATATCAAGGAAAGCAACTTATAGCAACAATCCAAGTTAGCATACATCATTACAAGTAGCCCTCATATCAAACTTACTTAACAATGTAGTCATAAGCATACTTATTACATAAATCATCATAACATAAGAGTAACATATCATAACTACCCTAAAAGCATACTTGTGCAATGCATGAATAAGATCCCATACTCTCACCCATACTAAGTAAAGCTGCTTGAGTAGACATATTCATACTAGACTTGACCTTGTGGGAAATTAACCTTAACCGATAGAGACCATGTGAGTTTAACATGGAATACGGTGTTACCCACACTAAAAAGGGTTGTCCTACTTGCCTAAGGTAGAACCATTATTTTAGCTTAGGAGGATCCAATAGCTAAATAACCTACGGGGGCATGGAGTTATGGGACAAAGTCATTGTTACTAGATACCCGGCCTCAACTCACGTGAAGGCATCCATCTCAAGAGATTGCTCCTAGAAACCCAGGCTCAACTCATGTAAGGTTTCCATCTCATATCAATATCCACTCGTGATAAGCATAATTCCAATGGAATACTTTCTTAAGTCCTAAATTTATTCATGTCTTATGGAAGGATGCCTTTACAATCAATCCAAAAGAGTTTATTAGGCTAGCTCTTAGATGGAGAATAACTTTTCACCGTCCATGTCGTTATTTAGATTCACTAGGTGAGAAAGCCTTTCAACCTTAGAATCATCACTATGTGAGAAAACCTTTCACATCATGTTTATTATGTGTTCATGAGAATAATCTTTAAATCAACACAAAAACATTATCGTAGTCATGGACACTTCACTCTCAAAGTGTTCTTAAAGCACATACATAAATCTCATAATCATGCATAATTCTCTTACTTTTACCCCTCAAGGATCAAAGTTCATATTCAATAAACACATCTAGAATTACTACATTAGACATGGATATAATCATAATTCAAATAACGAAATTACTACAAGCATAATCTCATAATATCCTTCTTCTATCAACAAACCCACATCACAAGATCATAATTCGGAAGTAAGGGGATTTCATGGATTCTTGGGAGATTTCATCATAAAAACCATAATAATCATCAATTCAATCATAATATAATGTCATTAAATCATTAGAATCATTTTTTAAAGGAATCCATGACTTGGAGTCAAACCCTAGCTTTTAGGGAAATTTCTATCTTCGAAATAGAGTTTTGAAGGGACTCCATGGATGAAAACTATCCATGGATGGAGGAATAACATACCTTAGCAATGAAATCCAATGAATTTTAGAAGAAAAATCTTGATCCTTCACCCCTAGCTCCAAGTTCCTTCTTCTTCTTCCTTGAAGTTTTGGAAAGAGAATTTTTGGAGAGCGTTTGGGTCTTTCTTTTATGATTTGGAATTATGAGGAATATGACTTAATATAGAGGTCTTAAATCATTATATAGTTATTCTAAATTAATATAAAATTATGTCACTTAATAACTAATTAATTCCAGAAAGTTACATATTACCCCTCACTTAACCGACTCAAGTTTACCACTGCCTCACCTACAAAACCACGCCCATGGGCCGTGGATGGACCCATGGAGCATGATGGTCAACTGTGGGTGGTGGTCTGCAACTATGTTTCTGGGACCCTAACCCACGACCCCTCACCCACTGGGTGTGGGTCCCTTTCGTGGATCACTATTTTGGGCAGCCAGCTAGGGTCCTCGTCAAGGACCTTGGTTGGTTCTTGGGGAGTTGTACCTTGATGTTCTACCCTGTAACCCTTCATTCTAAGTACGGGAGGTTAAATTCATGACTCTAACCCTCACGTCAAGCTCTAGCTTAGCCTTCTAGTTTCTGGGGTGTTACATTATCTCCTCCTTGGGAACATTCAGCCTCGAATAACAATCTAGACACCTTACAGAAATAATGACTCAAAACTAGGAGCCCATCATGCATGAAACATCAAAATAAGGCACAATTCAAAGGAGGAAACTTCAACTCCATCTCAAACATACTCAATGCAACACAAGGAAGTAGGAACTACATCTAACAACCCATTATGCATGAAACTCAACATTCCACATGTTCATAGGAGGAACTACCTTCTCCAACAAAAAGCATACTTAACACTATCCATGAAACCATTAGACCAACTACTCAAGAAAAGCACATACATGTAAGGCATGTTCATCAATTCATCTCATGAAGTCAAATAGGAAACTCATACTATATGCACAACAACATGGGGAAAATTAATCATGCAACTTCATTTTCTTTCAAAACACAAGTTTTTCATGAACATGCACCACATAAGGAAATCATGGGAACACATAAAACACTCATGACTCTATAACATAATACAGGCTAAGAGAAACAATTTGTCTCAAGCTAGAGTAGGAGTAGAAGAAAGAGATGAGGATATCGGGACACTCCCCAACCTTACTATCTAATCACACCATCTCCCCCTTTGGAGGAAACCCTTACTAATTCCTCAAGTACCCCTTATTTCAAGCAATCCCGAATGACATAATCAAAAACTCATAATAACGAAACCAGGTTCTAAAATCAATAGAGGTCTAACAACAATGCATCAAAACCCTACCAAGGATAACATCAAAGTCTAACAAATAGCATTAGGATCTAATAAAACCTTTACATCTAAATGGAAACTATCAACATACCGGTGCCTTCATCCAGAGAGTTTCTTGGTCCTTTCTAGACCGGAGCGCATAGAAGCGACCGTGCTTTGGAGCATTGGGATACGGGCTACTAAGAGAGGCTCACTTGGCCTCTCTCCCTTTTGCCATGAGCATCAGGCAATCTCTAATCTTTTTACCACTCTTTCCACACCCAAAGCACCCATATGTGTCAGCTAGGCACTTACCTGCATGTTCCTTCCAACATTTGGTACATGTAGATCTTTCATAAGAAGAACCACCTCCATTTCCTCCTTGAGGTTTAAGGTTAACACCCTATACTTGTCTACCCTTGGGGAAACATTTGAAGAACCTTGGTTGGAGAACCTTTGTTTATCGTACCTAGCATTGGAGAAGTTCCCATCACCGGTCCTAGCTCTCTTCACCTCCCTATTCTTCTTCTTATGCTTTAATTCCTGAATTCGTTGGGCATGCACCATAAGACGTGAGATATCCATAACAGTATGGAGCATTACCGAAAGACATTCTTTTACTACCAAGTTGGACACACCCGTCAAAAACCTACTCATCTCATCCCTCGATCCTCCACCATAGATGGAGCATACTTTGATAGTTGGGTAAATTCCAAGGCGTACTTTTTAACACTCATGTTACCTTGCCTAATGTTAATGAATTATTCCACCTGAGCTTCCCTCAACTCTCGGGGAAAGAACCTATCAGTAAATTCTAGTTTGAACACTTCCCACTCTATTGGACCTACTACTACCGACCTATTGTTCTTCCATTGATTATACCATACTTGTGCAACACTTTTCAATTGGTAAGCAGCCAAATCCGCTTTCTCTACAGAAGTCACCCCCATAATAGCAAGTATTTTATAAGCCTCCTCCATAAATTCATGAGGGTTCTCTTCTACATTAAAGCCATGAAACTCAGGAGGTTTCATTCTAGAAAAATTCCTAACCCTTGAAGCAGCCGAATTAACATGTGTCACAACATCTCTATTGGCATGAGTTGTCACCGCTTGAGCTTGAGTCGTTATAGATTGAGCTTGAGTTGTCATAGCTTGGGCCAACATTTGAAAAGTCAACCTAACCTCCACATCCGACATAACCGAAGGATTAATCGAAGCTTGATTGCTTGAGGAGCTTGAATATCTTAAGGAGCTTCTTTATTCACATGGTCACCCTCCATTCTTCTAATGTTAGCCCTTCGTGTATTCATATCTTGAAGACATAAGAGAAGGATTAGGAAAGGGACTTAATAGAACCAAACTCTAAGGCACGACTTAAGAGTAATGAAATGAAATTTCCTAAACATCTTATAGCCTCTCATTTATAAGTGTGGCGCACTTCACACTCATAAACAAGACTCTACTAGACTTGTCTTATGAGTCAACAATCTAGAATCATTCTAAACCATGTGCTCTGATTACCAAGTTTGTCACGACTGTTTGCGTAATCAAGACACAACTTCCAATTCAAGTGTCTACAATCGTACAATAGTAAAGTAACCCAACCAAGGGTTGAGGTCGAGTCCCAAGGGAGTAGTTTTGAGAATTAATTGAAAAATAAAATTAAGTTCTAATTAGTCATAGCTATAGACATTACCGAATATAAACATACTAGGGGTGACGCAAACGTCATTATCAATGGGGTTTGTATTATGCTAATAACAAAAACAGTAAAAATATAAGAAAGACGGGATTTTTGGGATGTGATAGGAATACGGGATAGACTAAACTATCGGGTACATGCTTTTGATAGTAAATTATTGAGTATTTGTGACTCGCCTAGACTAGTGGGGATAAATTCTCTCTCGGGCAACTTATCCCGAATCAACTTAATTTCTCTCGAACACCGAGTTGCCGCATTAAGCACAGCCTCCGCCTTATCCCATTCACTCTCTCGAGCTAAATATGTGGGAGAAGGACTAGGATTCACTCTCTCGAGATGAAACCATGTTGACCCAATACCACCGGCTATCAATTTAGTAGTCTTAGTTTTACGACCTCTATCTCGAGCAAGCCAAAAACACTAAGATAAAATCGTATTTGCAACTATAATTCCATTAAGTTCATACACAACTACTAAACGAAATCACATCTAAACAACAAATAAACCATCAACAAGCAAGACCGAACAGATAATCTAACCCATATTCACAAAATCACACCCCAAGAATTGGGGTTTTATCTAGATATGTAAAAGAGATAAAATTTATACCAATATTAGTTTCCATCAACTGGGTATGAAGGATTAAGTCTTAAAACATGTCAAGACTGAAGAATCTTCGAGACCCACGTCCAATTTCTTGGAGTTAAAACCCTTTGAATCTTCAAGATCTTAGAACAAAGTCTCCAAAACCCTCTAAAACTTAAACTTAGAAAAATAGAATTTATCTCTGAAATAAAATTTTAAATAAGTATTTATAGGTTTTGAAAATTTGTGCTACGGCGGATCATTCGGCGCAATTAGTCGAGATCACCGAGGCACTCGGTGATCCCCCATTTGATCTGGTTCATCGCCTTTCGGCTTTTGCCTTCTGCATCTTCGCATTTTGGGTCGTTAGGCGATATGGTACTGCTTCGTGGAACTGCTTGGTGACACGCTTACTGCTCCATTTCATCGCCAACTTGATCTTTCCCTTCAGGGTTCAGCACACTGGAACAAAAGGCAATATTCAGGCCGATCGGCGACTCTCCCACTGGGCTCGGCGATCTTTAGGCCTTCATTTCTTCGTTCTTTTCAGCCACTTTGTTCCTTCTTGCCAATTAGTGTCCATGCTTTGCCTCAAGCTCCAAATACCTGAAACTTAAGGATTTTCATTTGATATTGAGACAAAATATGCATTTGAGGACACTAATTCTATCAAAATATAGACCTAAATGAGTCCAATTTGTGGACTCATCAACGACCTAGGGGTACCCGCTAGATGTAACAAGGTACATAGTACCCCGAGAGGCACCATGTAAGCCACTTAGCATATCATAACATCAGCATAGAACAATACAGATTAAAACACATTTCAAGTCTTAAAAAAAATTTCATAAAAGCAAAGCGTAAGTCTAGACTTGTTTCAAAATAGCCATTTATTACAACACTTGAATCAAATAGGGACACAGCCCATACAATTTAGTCCAAAAAAAATACAAGAATGAAACTACTAAGTAAAAGCATCCATCCTCGAACCATGAGGACTCACCCAAAAGCTAGAAGGAATCATCAAATCCAAGCTTTATCAACAATGGGGACCACCTTGAAAACCGCACCCTACACTTGGCGAAAAATGTAGAAAAATATAGGTTAGTGCAAAAATGCACTAAGTATGACAGCCATGCATAAAAAATATTGAAAACATGCAAAAAGGGACATTTTAGTTGAATGCATGAACTTTGCTACGTTAAATCATCATTTCGAAGATAGTGGAAAAACATAAGTCATAAGCATAACAGACGTCATAATATATCATAGGTTATGAGCATAAGAGATAACACAGTCATAGGAATAAACAAAGCATCTAGTTTAACATGACATAAGAGAAACACTTCATAAGTCACCTCAAGGAAAGCTTGTGCAAGGCATGGATAAGATCCCATAATCTCATCCATGCTAAGCAAGTCACTTTAGGTCCTCATTCATGTTTACCATCTTTTGATCTCATACTTAGCTTATTTCTGATAGACAAGGAAACATTCACTTTTAATCAATCATATCAAGAAAAGCAACTTATAGCAACAATCCAATTTAGCATACATCATTACAAGTAGCCCTTATATCAAACTTACTTAACAATGTAGTCATAAGCATATTCATTACATAAATCATCATAACATAAGAGTAGCATACCATGACTACCCTCAAAGCATACTTATACAATGCATGAATAAGATCCCATACTCTCACCCATACTAAGTAAAGCTGCTTGAGTAGCCATAGCTCATACTAAACTTGACCTTGTGGGAAATTAGCCTTAACCGACATAGACCATATAAGCTTAACATGGAATCCGTCATTACCCACACCGAAAAGGGTTGTCCTACTTGCCTAAGGTAGAACCATTATTTTAGCTTAGGAGGATCCAATAGCTAAATAGCCTATGGGGGCACGTAGTTATGGGACAAGGAGATTGTTACTAGATATCCGGGCTCAACTCACGTGAAGGCATCCATCTCAACAGATTGCTCCTAGAAACCGAGCTCAACTCACATGAGGGTTTCTGTCTCATATCAATATCCACTCGGTGCTAAGAATAATTCCCACGAGATACTTTCTTAAGTTCTAACTTGATTCATGTCTTTTTTAAGGATGTCCTTGACAATCAATCGAATAGAGGTCATTAGGATAGCTCTTAGATCATGCGTGAGAATAACCTTTCTAGGTGAGAAAGCCTTTCAACCTTAGAATCATCATTATGTGAGAAAACCTTTCACATCATGTTCATTATGTGTTCATGATAATAGCCTTTCAATCAACACAACAACATTATCATAATCATGGACACTTCACTCTCAAAGTGTTTTAAAAGCACATACATAAATCTCATAATCATGCATAATTCTCATACTTTTAGCCCTCAAGGATCAAAGATCATATTCAATCAACAAATCTATACTTACTACATTAGACATGGATATAATCATAATTCAAATAACTCAATTACTACAAGCATAATAACCCACATCACAAGATCATAATTGGGAAGTGAGGAGATTTCATGGATTCTTGAGAAATTTCATCATTAAAACCATAATAATCATCAATTCAATGATAATATAAGGTAATTAAATCATTAGAATCATTTTTGAAATGACTCCATGGTTTGGAGTCAAACCCTAGCTTTTGGGGAAATTTCTATCTTCGAAATGGAGTTCTGAAGGGACTCCATGGATGAAAACTATCAAAGGATGAAGGACTACCATACCTTAGCAATGAAATCCAATTAATTTGAGAAGAAAAATCTTGGTCTTTCACCCCTTGCTCCAACTTCCTTCTTCTTCTTCCTTGAAGTTCTAGATAGAGAATTTTTGGAAAGGGTTTGGATCTTTCTTTTGGGATTTGGAATTATTAGGAGGATGACTTAATTTAGAGGTCTTAAATCATTATATAGTTAGTCTAAATTAGTATAAAACAAGATCACTTAATAACTAATTAATTCTGAAAAGTTTCACATTACCCCTCACTTAACCAACTCAAGTTGACCACTGCCTCACCCACGAGAGCATGCCCACGGGCCGTGGATGGACCCACGGGGTGTGCTGGTCAACCGTGGGTGGTGGTTTGCAACTATGTTTCTAGGACCCTGGCCCACGACCCCTCACCCACAAGGTGTGGGTCCCTTTCGTGGTTCACTATTTGGGGAAGCCTACTAGGGTCCTCCTCAAGGACTCTAAGTTGGTTCTTGGGGAGTTGTACCTTGACGTTCTACCCCGAAACCCTTCATTTTAAGTATGGGAGGTTAAACTCACGACTGTAACCCTCACGTCAAGCTATAGTTTAGCCTTCTAGTTTTCGAGGTGTTATACCTATCCATCACTCCATCAGTGGACAACCTCTTCTCTTCCAAAATTGTACGCAACCCGACAGCCTTCAATCTATTCATCAAATGCGACGGAGGTGCCTGTTTCGAGGGCACTTGTGGTGCCAGCTCAACTATCTGTGTTGGAGGAGGAGGAGGTGTCGGAGTGACTGGGTGTCTAGCGGATCATGCAGCGCTTTGGAGAACAACTCAGCCTTTCTCCTCTAAAGGGTTGATCATCCTCGGGTTCAGACTCGAAGGCTGGCAATCTAGACCCTGAAATTGTTCTCACGATCATACTCCGAATTGGTTAGGTGGGTGGAGTCTATACCCATGTTGTCGAAGATAGAACTACTCGAGCTCGGCTCCGTAGGTTTCTTTACCTTCCCTGTTCCTTCCCCCCCCCCCCCCCTCCAGTCGGAGGAAGTTTGGGTCTCATTGATATGGAGGGACAACCTCCTCCTAAATGACCACTCCTTATGCTCTCTTTCAGCGTGGTGGGTTTCTTTCGGGTACTTCGGGTCTAGCCATATCTGAAAGACAACATAAATTGAACGAATGCATTAGAAACATGTTAGTGAAAAATCATGTTTCACAGTTGCAGAAAAACTTGCCGACTAACTCAGCGAGTTGCCGAAAGTAACAGAACAAAAATGAGCAGAATTCAGCACAAGACGACGAGGTTCAGGGTCAGTCTGCGAGCCAAGGGTAGCTCGTCGAATATAACAAAATGATTTTCAAAAATTTAGGCTGAAAAAGGGTGATCACAAAGTCTTTCGGCGAGCACATGCTTATCGTGGAAATCTACAGAGGCTAACAGCTCAATTTCATGGTAAAAAGGGCGATTTCAAAGACATTTAGCGAACCGCCAAATCAGTCGGCGAGCTCGACTAAGCTCGCCGAACTGCCCCTCGTTCCAGATATGTATCGTGACTTTCAATTTTCAATGCACACCCTATGCGAACAAAATTAAAGCCCTATTCTATGCAATTAACACCTAGCCCATATCACTATCAACCCGGGGTACTCAGACTTCCCTCATTTATCGAAAATCGACCAATCAACGTCTTTTTCCCTTAAGAATCACATCACCCACTCATTGGGCAAATTTAGTTGATCGATACAATTCGGGTTACTCAGACTTCACCCACATCAAACCCAACATGCTACAACCACACATCCAAAATTTCAAGCAATTTAAACATGGAATCAAAATATAAGGGGCTAAACATGAATTTTAACGCGATATAACAATAGCCCACAGTTCAATATCAACGAAATACACAAGATCATACAATAGAATTAATAATTATACGAGCATGCATAGGAACTGGCAAGAATTTAAAGCAAGTTTGAGACACCAACCTCTGAAGCACTTAGACACAAAACTCAGGCAAACAAATATGAAAAATGCAACCAAGAAATGACACCCACGCAAAAATATGAAGCAAAATATGATCTAAATTGAAAGGGTAAGAGTGCAAGAGTCGAAAAATGCAAAACGAAAGGGAGTTTTGAATTTAAAACGGTTAGAATCCCTTTTGACCCTTCAGCTCGTGCCCCAACCTGTGGTGGTCACTTATTTTGCCGACCCGTTCGGCGATGCGCCGAATGCTACTTTTACCCGCCAAAGTCACCAGAACTCCGACCCTTTGGTTGGTCAAAAAGTGATTCATGTTAGGATCACCGACCTTCTCGGCGATTCGCCAAGTAGTACCTAAGCTCGCCCAATTGTCTATTTCTCCCAAATTTTGACTTTTCAACCTACACATCTGACAACCACTATTCAAACAACAAAACATTAACTAAAACTTGGGTTGCCTTCCAAGAAGCGCCTTATTTAACGTCCTAGCACAACGTGACCATGTGATCACATCATGCTGGTCACATGAGACGCCGCATTGCCCATAGTAGGGGGAAATAGAATAGCACCCCCACTTGCCAGTTGATCCTCATTAACGTCAAGCAAGTTTTCGATGTCATCATTATTCCCAAGTTGACTTGCATTTTTCCTGTTCACACTCATTTCTTCATCTCCTTTGAAGCAATCACAAAGAACAAAAATAGGATAATTCAACTACAACAAAATTAGTTCACGACTAAACTTCAACAAACAAATTCTAAACACCACTCCTCGACAGCGGTGCCATTTTTTGATAACGCTTAACTACACTTCATCCAATTCTAAGTGTAGGCAGTCGCTAACAAGTGTAAATCCAACTAAGATTTGGGGTCGATCCCATAGGGAGTGTACGGTAAAGAATTTGATTACGAAGTAGAATGGTGTTCTAATCGTTTGTAGTTGTAGACATTTTTCGCAACAAAAAAAGAAAATGACAAAGGAGTTGACAATTAATGTCAAATGGGGAGATTTGGGTGAACAATTAACAACTACAAATAACCGGGAGTAAACAAGTAGAGAGAGTTTCTTGGGAGTGTGATAAATTGAATGCCAATTTAGCTAAATGGGTGATTATTATTTACTAAAAGGCATTGAACCTCAGTGGGTAGGTTAGGCTTTAGGTGCAATAGTCATTTCTCAATCAACTATCACGAATCAAGCGAGTTTTTTCGAACTTTGACAAGCAACACAAATTAGCAGCCCAATACCTTAATCAATCTACTTTTTCAAGCTAGACTTGTAGGATTGCATTTAGACCCACTTTCTCAAGCTAAATCCGCAACAACACAATCACTACAATCATCAACTAATAGCTTAACTCTAATACCTCTTTCTCAAGCAAGCTTAGAGAACTAAAATAGAATTGCATTTACCACTACAATTCCTCAATTAAAACACAAATTATTAATTGAACCCACTTCAAATCAACAATAAAATCAGTAAATATTAACACCCATAAGCTAATTGAAACATTCAACTACGTAATCACACCCCCAAGAATGGGGGTTTTAGCCAAACATAATAAAGAACAAGAAATTGTTACAAACTATGTTTTCCATCAGATTGGGCAACAATTCACAAGTCTCCAAATGCTCAAATTGAAGTGTAAGAACAATGTTTAGAATATTGAAGACCAAAGACACAGAACTGGTCAATGTGGGAACTCCTTTTCTTCTTTTGAAAATTGCATTTATACGTTTCCAAAATTTCAGCATCGGAGTCACTTGGTGAAGTAAGTCAGGCTTCGCTGACCTGGTCGGCGATGCACCGAGTGCCCCTTTCATCGCCTTCTTGGTTGTGCCTTTCACCATCTCTTTTTCTCTAAAATTCGGCGAGCTACATTAGATTCGCCGAACACTTTTGGTGACTCGCCGAAATACTTCTCCTATTGCCAAGTTGGTCTTATCCATAGGCTGGCCTGCTGGAACTTTAGGTGAGCTGAAGGTCCACTCGGCGAGTCGCCCAATGGCTTTGGCGAGTACCAACTTTGCATTCCTTCAACTTTTTCACATTTTTCTCTCCTTTTTGCCTTTGTAATGCCCTTACCTTGCTCTTTTGTCTTCATTTTTGCAAATCAACATTTTAACATCAGTTATGAGCATAAAATAGGCATTGAGGACACTAAATCTTTCAATATTAAACCCTAACTGAGTCAAAATCCCCGACTCATCACATATCATGTTTTCCATTAAGTCCCTTTATGATCATGTTTCTTGTTTTACTGCATGCTCCTCATACTTAGTGCATTTCATGCATACTTGAGCCTCCATTGTTTCACTAATGTAGGGTGTGACGATTTCTCTCCTACCGTTCGTGGCGAGTTGATCTCATTGATGATTCAAAGATCAAGAGTTGGTGAGTCCTCATGTTCCGAGTACCATGATACTTCATTTTTCTTTCTTATGTCTTTATGTTACAAACTTTGTATGTGGTGTACGGATTACGTCCCCACCACTCTTATTGATGTAATATATGGTTTATCTAGACTTTGATGTACTTCTGTTTATGTCAAACTCTTTACATTCTTATGAGATTTCTAGTTTTTCTCTATTATGTTGCATACATGTATGTCAAGTGGCTTGTGAGGGGCCTTTCAGGGTCTTATACGTCATGTCACGCCTAGAGTGTACTTTGGGTCGTGACAAAAGGCCATTTTGTAAGCAAGTCTTATGGAAAGCAAAAAAGCCAACCCATCTTAGGGCCATTGATGCATTAAGAATTGCTTATCTGAGAATAAAAATTAAAGTTTGTTGAAAGCTGATCGTTTATGATTAAAGGGAAACTTAAGAAAATCTCACTTGTTTAAGAGTTAATTACTTTGATACACTCTTGTTTGAAATATAAAGAATCTTAGTAGATTTTGGATATGTCCATATGCATGTATCTTAGGATTCATGGGAGCAATATTAGATGTAATTGTATCTAAGTTGATTCTCATTTATCTTAAATACATAGACAAATCTCGCTCGTCACCCTCCTATGTATATAATTATTTGAAAGTAAAAATAAAATTATGTTATGGGTGTATGTGGAATAAGGTATTTTTCCCATTGTTAAAATTAAAATATAGAAGCGGAAAATTTGCATAGACATTAAGATGAATCATCTGCCATCCTGATTTATGAGCTCGAACACCTGATTGATGGCAATGACTTGGAGGGAAAAGCTTGATGAATCCACTATCTATGATTGAGAGCAAAAACGTCTGCACAGATAGATATTCTACATTGGAACCCCTCTACACTACATACAAGTACAAAGAACACCAAAACTCCGAGCACTTGACCATGATTACAAGATGATGTGAACAAATAGGAGACTGCAAACCGAACACATCATCTGACAATCAAAACATCATTATGGTCGAAACTGAGTTTGAACAGAATATTTTTTGTGAAATGACATCAAGATATATGTATGGTTAAGAAGAAAATCCATGGACATGTACGTGTACATAACAATTTACATCACAAATTCAGCTTTCAACAATTCCTTGAAGGATCTTTTTAGCCTGAGCAAGGCTGTCCATGTGACCAACTTCCGAAACCCATACATTTTGCATGGGAAGCATCACGATATCCAGCTCAGTCAAATGTGTCTCCAGCTGCCTGATAGCGTCTGAATTCACCAAACTGCCAACAACCGTCTGCCACAAAAAGCACATCTTAAATTTACCCTTCAAAACGAGTACATAATGTAGCTTCCAAGATTACAGGAATTGGCTGACAGGTTGACATAGCAAAAGAAAATAGATTCCAAGTTAAGTCAAGACCACCACCTTAAGTCCTTAACCTATGAGGTGGTAGTCTCTACACTTATTCCATTGGTACAATATGCATCTGCATAAATGTTTATGTATAAAAGACATTACATACATACATACATACATTCCATAGGAATGTATTAGTATCTATAGGCATATATGCATACTTGTATATTTCCATACTATAAGATGAGATGACATAATATATGTGACTGCTAAGTGCAAATGAAACTTACCAAAGGGGTGCTGCAGCAAGCTTTGAGGATGAGGGACTGAAAGAAATCTCGATCCAAACTACTTATAATCTTCTTAGACTGGGCAGAAAAAACAAGATCTTGACATGATGAATCAAACGTGGAGGCCTGGTTTCTCACTGTGACTGTGCCATGCCGCTTCATTATACTCCTTAAACTGCTACATGCTTGCTTTTTCCTGGTCTTCCTTGACTTCTTGCAAGTTTCAGCATAGGCTTCACCTCTAAGTTCTTCATCATGTAACCCCAGAAAAACTGCTGCCCTCTCCCAACTAGCCCAGCAACAGCATGATGATGAACCGTGATCTGCACAAGCATATAGAATAATCATGGAACACTAGCATTATTTGAGAGCTGAACAGGGAACTTTTCAGAGACTAGGACAAGATCTAACTAACTGCTGCAAGTGAGATTTTTCCAGTAGCAAAAGAAACCTCATATACTATGGAGGAAAAGGACAACAGTACAAATCTCTGATGATTACAACAACTATGCCTCAGTCCCAAACAAGTTGAGGAAATCTCTGCATAAAAATTCTAAATATAAACACCTGGTAATCTTCTTAAAAAATATTTAAAAAGAACTTGGTTGTTCTATAAATTTTAAGATAAATTCCACATGACTGTAAAAGTGAAGGAAGAATTAGAAAATGGCAGGATAAAATCAAGTAGACCTCTTTAATATATCAAACACTCTGAAACATTTAAATTCAGAAACATACCAAGGATAAAACCAGCAAGTGGAATGTCAATCGCAAATGAATTAGGTCTAGACTCAGTTCTTGACAGATGGTATTTGTTTTTTGTGTTGTACTCCAGGACAAGGACATAAATAGCCACAACCTGATATTAAATGAACCAAAAAAAAGGATGTCCTATGAGAAGAGAAGTCCAACAAGTGCCTATAAAATGTTTAAAAAAAATACTATGGATGTCCCTAATCTTTTGAGTATTCATTCCTGTGACCTCGTGTATTTTCAACTAACTTCGCCTTAGATGGGCACTTCTGTCATCCCTATAGAAAGGCCTTTAAAAGCTTTTCAATTATGTCGAATAGCCAGGTCTCATGATCAAACACACTTTTTAAAATAGCAAGCAGTCAGTCAAATACTTTCAATTATATAACAATGTATACTAAAGTTAGTAAAAAAGATAACAGCTTCTTCTCTTTCTATCAGCATTTAAAAATGTCAACCTAAAGAGACTATTTAACCCAAAAAAATCTAAAGATTGTTGGCCACAGGAAGAAATCAACAAAACAAGGACTAGAAAAGATGAAGCAGATGTGGAAGCTTTCAATATGCAATATTAGGTATGTCTTGTTCATTACCATTTCCATTCTCTTTTTTTGATTTAGAATTGTTGCGTTTTCTTTTCCATTTGGTAGGTAATTCCCAAAGAGTTCAAGTTTTGTGCACTGTCAGTGGACAAAAGTTTTTACAGTATCAGGTAAAATTTACCTGCTAATTGCTATTGCAGGTTGCCCATTCTTTCCATACTTCTTTTTCCTTTTTCTAAAATTAATAAAACCTTCATCTCTCCTTCAAACTCTCCATCTCTCCTCCAAACCCTCCCTCCATGGTCTCTTTCTTTGATTGTCCTTCTAATCCCATATTCCTCTGATCTTCTTCATGTGATTGAAATACCTAATGCAATCTAAGATTTTGATGCCAATTTTTTATGTGATATCTAGGGGTTCAAATGCTTCTCAAGTAAAAAATAACATTGAAAATCGTCTAAAACATGCTACAATAAACCCTTAAAGTAGAAGATTCTCCAGATCGAAGGTCAACAATGGTTAAGCTGTTGAGGATAAAGTTCACAGTATTTGAGACGTTGAAGAATTACTCGACCTTTTTTAAATAATTCCAGTCCTTCCTTGTTTGATTATTTGACTGATTATGATGAACAAGTTCAGAAAAATATGGCAAACATTAGAATTTGATTTATGTTAGAAAGGGAAAGTAATGTGATTTCCATCATAAAAAGAAAGAACTGATTTGGATAGAGTACAACTAGGACTCCACAGGTCTTTTATTTTTCCTAAATCCAAATTTTATAAAGTTGCCATGTTTATCTTTTCATTTACCTGATAGCATAAAAAGCTTTGTATACTGACTGTGCACAGACCTAAAACTCAATCTCAAACTCAAATGATATTACATGAAATGAAACAAAAGAAGAAACTAAAAGAAAGTTCTTATTCAAAATGTCCAATTGAAAATGGAGCAGACTATGCCAAAGTGCTGGAAGGTTTATTTAACGTTTCAAAATAGGCATATAATAAAATAGATAAGACACCTTAACTTTGCCTCAACTGGCAACTGAACACCCCAACTGTGAAAATGCACATCTAGACACCTTAACTTGGTTTAAGTTGGCCCCAAAAACATCCCAACTTTGAGAATTCACCACCTTAAAAGTGACTAGATGTGCATTTTCAAAGTAAAGGAGTTCGCGAGACACAACTGTTTCAGATTGAAGTACCTTGATGGTCACAATGAAAGTTGGGGTGTTCAATTGTCAGTGGAGGCCAAGTTAAAAGTGTCTTTCATTCTAGATAAACTGGTTCCAAAATATGTTTAGGGCCAAAACGAATATTGATTTCCTAGCAGGAGTTTAAAGAAGTGGCTAGAAGAGAAGAATTTGCAACTTGTTAGGGTAGTGAATAAGTTGTTCTAGAGTTTACATGTTTTCTTTTTCAACAAGATCAGAGACACAATATTTTTAACCCAGCTAATATCTGCATAAGAACTGTGGTTACCCTGCAATGGAACTCCACTTGTTGAGTCGCTAAACAGCTTACTGTATCAGCAATTAGAGATGCAGTATTAGCATAGAATGGAGAACCACCATCCAAGTCCAAAGCAGCAGATTTGTAGGTGTGTGGATCAACACTGTGATCATTTATCAAACTTGATGGGTTGATAACAATGAAGGATGTAGGTATCAACATAAAGTTGTCCTGCGCACTGGAAAAAGAACTGCTAGGTAAATAGCATAAATGCTACTCCATGTTAAAAAAAAAATATTCATACTATTAATACACCAGTAATGTCATGGCTCCAGGCATGCATAATGTGCACTACAGTATCAAAAAGAAGCAATCTTTTTCAAACAGCGCCGTAAAAAAGGACTAGGGATCATCTATGCTGTTTTTACTGTATATTTTGTCAAACATAGAAAAAATTGTTAATGGAACATATATTACTTGATAATGCAGGATATGTAGAAGCTTACAGGTCAGAAATATTAGAATGTTTCAGAATCTTCTCTAGATCTTAATCTTCCTTTCATGTGTAAAATATGCACTCACATGACAAAGCTAATTTAGTGAAATAAGCAATAATAGCACTTAGCAATTGCAAGAGAAAACTATTACTATAATCTACAAAATACTTAATAGTTTTCACCTAAAATGTATCCACAAGTTAGAAGGTAGAAGTGCAGGAGTTGACCCATTGAGCTTTAAGAGCTGCTAAAATATACTGAAATTGAATACCTGAGGGCTAGTACTCTGTGAAATGATGCAGTGACACCTCGTCCAAATCCAGCAGGGTAAGCGGGTTTATTTGCAGAGCCAAAAATCTTGACCTAGCCAATCATGTAACAGTCTTAAGGTAACAAAAATGTTTTCTAACAATAAAGAGGCGAAAGTATAACGTAATAAGTTCAGAAGATGAAAAGCAAAAAGAAGATACCATCTTATGGTCTATTAAAACGTGGACACATATACTGATAGTTCCTTCTAAGAATAGTGATGGACAAACACCATTGATGCTCTCGCACCTCAAATGTGCAGCATATGATTTTCCATCTGAATAATGAACAGCCTTGATTTGCCCATGAATAGATGTTAGATTTCCCTCTGGCAAATTATGATCAGAGGGGCAGATGTTGGTCATTTCTCCAAATGGAACAAGAGGCTCGAGAGAACAGTTCTCCAACAACACCAAGTTAACATCAAATAAGTTTGTGACATCAGATGGCATATATAAGTTGACATCTGAAGAGATATCATTGCTTCCATTAGGCAAAGAGTTTGGAATTTGAAACTGATGATAGCCTTCTGGAAGATCATTATTGTGACTTAAAAAGGAACCAGACTGTTGAAGCAAGCAGGATACATCAAAATTTTGGTGAACATTAACAGATGAAAAAGAAACGCTCCAAATGTTGGTTCCCGAATTCACAACTATTGTATCACCTATTGCATCAGTACAAAACATATCTTCTTTCTGATGTTTTATAAGGTAATGACTTCCAATTTTTAACCTCTGCAACATCAATGAACAAAAGTTGCGTTTATGTTGTTAACGTAAATTTTATGTCATTTATATGCCAGACATCAGAACAAAAAGAAATGAAATGCCATACCTCATAAACAGATAAAGCTTCAGACTTGAATTCCAGCAATGCCCTTCTCACTTGTGGTTTGGAGCAAGACCCCACATCTGTTCTGGTGTCTGTGTGGTGCAACATACCAAGGAAAGGATAATTAACACAATTTCCCATCACAAGACATGGGATCTCCTCTGGACAGCATGAGTCATGACGCTTGCCCACCACAAAAGAGCATGTGTAAGCTGGGTGACTGGAGCTGTAACTCGGTTCATTTCCAGTATCATTGAGTGCAGATGTCAAAGCCTCATTAGACAGTTGATCAGGCTTTTGTCTTTTACATGCAATAAGCTTTCCAATTTCCATTCTATTAAAAAATTTCATTGGTTGCTTCAATTGGTCTATCAAAGGCTCTTCAATACAGGTATCTCTGTTGTTGCCAGCAATAAGTAAATCCCAAGGCAAAATTAAGGCCTCAGCAAATGTGCTTGATGTATTTGAAGCATGTTGACTTCCTTGAAACTGATGCTAACATATCCACAGACTCATTATTTTTGTTCTCTCAAACTTGTAAGACGAGCACTATTTTTTGCAAGACACATACCTTTTGCAGAATAGGGAATTTGTGCATCAACTGAAGTAGATGATACTTTCCTCGTCCAACTTTCTGAAAGTCAACTGGTGAATGTACAGAGGTAGTAAAATGATGATTTACAGGTATTAGGTCCCTCAGGTCGTAGTAAAAATGCAGTGGCATGTTCATCTCTCTCACAAGTGGAGCATTCTCAAAAATACTTCTACACGTGAAAGGTGCATTTTGGAGTAAATCCACAGGACCCAGCTTCATGGGTATGTCTTCCATAATTGCAAAAAAATTTCTGACCTGAGAGAGAAATTATTTTGTGGGAAAGAAAAATGAAAATATATAGTGGATGAAACAATTTCTACCACATAGCATTTATAGTGCTGGACCCCAAATGATTAGGAAATGAAAAGCACCAAATGAAAGAAGATTAATGTTGCATGAAACCTCATATATGTTATTGATGTTCAAACTTAATGGAAGATCTGGTATGATAACATCAATGCTTCCAGTTGCATCAACAAGCAACATCCTTCCAGACGATTGTGAGACCTGGCTGAATGAAAAATTATGATGATAATATTTGGCAAGTTTATAAGAAATATGAAGTCGGAAATAAAGATACTTTGAGTTTAGATATCAAATACGCAAAATTGATGACAACGGCATGAATAGCATACATCATAGAGCTTTAGAGGAGCTTTTGGACGCCAAATAAAGACATATAATGTGTTGAAGGTTCATCAAAGTGAAGAGAAAGAAAGAGGTCATGTGTTCAAATGGCCATCTCATAAATTCAAGAACTAACAAAAGAAAGAGAACCAAACGAGGCCCTTATATCATTAAGGGTAAAATTGTAAGGAAAGTGACTTCTTTATTTCCTTAGTGCAATAGTAGTCATTTGTCATTTGGAAGACTTAGTATGTTGAATGTTCGATATTGAAGTTGAATACTCTCAAATTGTAGTTGCTAGCTTTAGTGCTTAGTGTAATTCCCTTAAGGAATTAGTGAGTGATTAGTGGTTAACTCTTAGAATTGATAGTTATCTTCTTTGAGTTTGATTAATCAAAGGGTTACCCATTTGTGGTTCTTAGTTTCCTTCGATTTTCCTTGCTTGGGTTTAGTTTAGGTTGTTGAACCCAGTTGGTAGGTGACGGTCTTAGCCCCTTGTTCCCTATAAGTTCAATAGCTTGAATCTTAATCCACATATCCTTTTCCTTTTTATTTCCATTCCTTGTTTGATTATCATCAGTTAAGAAAGTAGGAAGCTACCATCATGTTAAACTTCTTGTGGCCTCTTCTGTGTACATAGAATGATGCTAGTAAATGAGGTTTCCATTTATACAGATTAATCCAATAAAACTAGGAAATCTACCTACCACATAATGTCATAATAATAGGCTCCTAACTTCTGGCAAGTATATCATTGAAAACACAAAAAAAGGAAGTACAAATAAAAAGTTCAGACCTTTAAGATTCCAAGCAAAGAAACACCTATGTCTTCACTGTGAATGGCTTTCCTTATAGACAGCACATAAGGTCTGCCATCACAAGATATGGAGTTGTTCTCCTTTTGGGTACCCATGATATTAAAATCTGTGTCCTGATGGCAAATCATTTTCTTCCACATGGCCTCACAAGAATTAATTAAATTAGCGATAGGTGCAACCTGAAATTGATTGAACAATGATTATTACATTTTATGTAGCTAAGTTGGTTTTGATTTCTAGAAAGTTAAAGCAGTGTCTCCAACCCCAAACCGCAGAAAGGAAAACCTTCAGATAATGAAAATTTCATAAAATCTGCAAACTTACCAACTTCAAAGGAGCAGAACTTCTTTCCCTGCCACACGCACATTTATCATGCTTGACAAATTCCATGAACATCCCATGCTGCCAAACCAAAAATATTTAACAAATGAGTACAGTAAAGAAGACTCAATTTATATGCTCACCCAATGATAACACACTTACCCGAATTCGGAAGACTGAAGGGGGTAAATATGAAGTTGCATATGTCTGAGCCAATCCTTTCCTCTGGCAACACCTTGCAATTGTGCACATCAGCTAAAAATAGTTTTGTATGACACTGGGCACAAAGAAAAGATATTACGATAACACAGAGACCAATAGCTTGTTTGGCCAAGCTTCAAAAATCAGCTTATTTCGACAACTTCTCAAAAAAGTACTGTTTCGGAAAAGCAGACTGTGTTTGGCCAATAAATTCTGAAAACACTTTCAAGCAGCAACTAGTGTTCGGCCCAAGCTTTTCAAAGAACTTCTGAGTGCATTTTTCTCAAAAGTGCTTTTCAAAAAAGAACTTCTAAGGAAAAGCTACTTTTTTTAGATACTGCAAAACAGCTTCTACTACTATCCAGAATGCTTGGTCAAACACCTTTCCCTTCTAAGCTAAGCACTTTCGGCCTCCAAAAGCTTGGTCAAATAGGCTATAAGTTCTAATGTATATCACTGGTAAGACAAGCAACTTACATTTGTTGATCCCAAGATCTCTTTCTCAGATAAGATCCCAGAAAACTTTCTCCTTAAACAGATGATGACAAGTAATACCCTGAAGCAAATGAAAAGACCATCATATGAATGATAATATTAACACAGACACAAAATCAATTTGATGATTGTTACTCTTGCTTTACTACCATAGCCTGGCAACAAACGCCAAGGAGTCAATGAACTTTGCAAGAAGATTCTCACAGCAGGTCACTGTATAACACCTGTGAGCCCAACAAATATTAAACAGGTGAATAAAATTAATACGCAGGTACGGTGGAATCATTTACAAGGAGTGCTTAGGAGACTCAACCCGGTTTCCAGCGAGGAGAAACATTCCACAGAAATGCTAGTTTTAACACAAGAGCCGAGTATAAGCGTCTTTGTCCATGAAAAATTTGGATTTACAACATGAACGTTTTTCACTGATACCTGAACAAAAAGGTATCCTTTAAGAGACTAAACACATGAAAAAAATCTTTAATTTTCTTATCAAAGTAAAAATACCATTTTAGAAATCATACCATTGCTCCAACTCTCACACTATGTGGAACGGAAAGCTGCTGATCAGTTAACAATAGCAAAAGTTCATTATCCAACTCAACAATCATACCCCTCATGTAAATTCCTGTCACAGTTCCTGTATAACTAACAAGTTCTCCTTCCCCTCTCACATCAGTTACCCCAAGGGGGAGGGGAAAGTTAGGAATATACATCAAAGAATTATCCACAACTACATACATCAATCGAGACAGTTTTTTTCCCACAAATACAAGTCTCTTCTTCAATCCCGATATTGAAACATTTCTCTTTATCAGTCTTGAAAGAACTGGATGCCAAGAAGAAGCAGAGCCACAAAAGTAGACAATCTCAGGTTTGTTATAAAAATGATCATTTGAATACCGCATATCCAATCTTATATTATATTTAGAATTACACAATTTACAGCTACAAACTAAAATATTTACGAGGAAGCCATGAAGATTTTCAGTATGAGCTGTGGAGCCAGCTCTGCATGGAACGACAGAAACAGGGCTAACAGATTCTACTAGGCCGCATACAAAGTATCGAGCTTTTACACTATAATATTGATCAACACAAGACCGAGAAAGTATTGAAAAAGTATCCGAAGATGCAGAAGTAGAATCGAGAAAAGCCCACCGAATAATTTCTAAGAACCCACCATTAGCATTAGCATTACAGTTGAAGGGTATGAAATTCCAACCTAAAATTTGAACCTTTTTGTTAATCATAGAGGGATTAAACCGAAGAATGTCACAACAAACAGTGTCAGCGCCATCAGAGAAACGAAAACAATTGCAGTTGAGAGGTGAATCGTGTCCATCTCCATGAGGAGGTAGAAAAAGGATTCCAGTAAGAAGAGTTGGATGGTTAAGGGATTTGAGTATTTTGGGGGAAGAAAGTGTGGGAGTGGGAGTGGGGAGGGAGGGTGAAAAGTGTGGTGGTGGAATTTTCGGACAAGGACTGGAAATAAGTGACGATGCGCCGGTGCGAGGACGACATTCACGGAGGAGCTCCGCGATTGTTAGGGATTTCACGCTTCCTTCCACCATTCTTTGATTTGATTTCATCATACAAACTCACATTTTCCTTTTTTTTCGCTTATATATAAAAAACTAGACTAGAAAGGGACGCACGGGGCCAAGCCCAACAATTTTGCAATATTTTATTATTAATGTACAATGGTAGATATATTTTATTGTAATTTTTTTCATTATTACACGTCTTATTTTTTGTTGCAATATTTGTGGACTGCTATGCCCTTTTATTTATTTATGAATAAACAAATAAAATTACAAAGTGTCAAAGGAAAATACAAAATGACTAAACGGTCGTTTGCCCAATAAGAAATAAATATGTGAGAAATAATCAAAGTCTTTTATTCTTTCTAAATTGGTTTCTTCTAAGGTCTGCACTCCCTAAAAAGAAACCAAAGCTCTTCTTCTTCATCCTCTCTCTGATCTACCTCCTCCATGGCTGGTAACACGTTTTCATTGTTTCCATTCATGTTGAGATTTGTGATGAATGAGCTGCTTTATCACAGATTACTTTTGCAGATTTATCATGTGGGTGTTTGTTCATTGCATCACAGTTGGATTTTGTCCTCTTCACACTTCATTTTCAAGTAAATAAGCATTTTGTATCTTCCCTGTTGAAAATTATCCCTTTTCTCGCATTTGTTTGCCCTAAGAATGTATTTTTTCAAATTTGTGTCATTCTTTTTCATATTAGAATGTTTTCCCTTCCCCCATTGGTATCTTGATTGATCTTCTTAGTTTTGATTTTCAAATTTGCTACTTGATGCTTGTCGAGGTTGAGGATTTTCTTTGCATTAGTAGGTAGTTCTGTGAAAGATGTACAACTGAATCTATTTGCCCCGTTAAAGGATAGATTAGCTATACAATCCGCCATAGTAATACCTTCTCTATAGATATGCCTCAATCTGACTTGTATTAATCGAGCAAATTGTTTGATATCTTCCACCAATATTTCAATTTGCCATGGAATTTTCCATATACCTGATAGAATATTGACTAGCATTAAAGAATCAGTTTATATCTGTATTTCACCAATCCCCATATATAGACAATGGTAAATAGCTTCTCTTATAGCTATTGCTTCGGCCTCTATGTTGGTTGTTTTATGTATCTCTTCCCCCTGAGCATACACTAAATCACCGTTTTCATTTCTTAGACAAAAACCATAAGCACTCCTCCCTGGATTCCCCTTTGAGGCCCCGTCTGTGTTGCATTTTTTAACTTCCTTGAGCTAGCGGCTTCTATGTAACTGATATAGATTTGGTTTATACCTCCCCAAATATTCCACCATTTCTGACCAAATTGTAGGAACTTGTTTCATCTTAGGGTAGATTATAGCTTCACCATTCTTCTAATATTTGTGTTCACTGTAAATACAAGCCTATTGAAAGAACAAGTCTTTCCATTCTTTAAGTTGTTTCTCCTTCTCCATAGATGCCACATGATAATGGTAGGACTGCTATAAATATTTTCTTTAATTTTGGATAACATTGAATTGTCCACCATTGATTCAGAGCCTGTGAAAGTTGTAGTCCTTCGATGTTTATACCTGCAAAAACAACAAACACCTTCCACAGTTTTGAAGTTATGGAAGAGGTTAGAAATAAGTGTGGCATAATCTCTAGTTTAGCTTCCTGAAAATACTAACACTTTGAGACTAGATGTATTCCCAATCTTTGCAAAACATCATATGTCGGGACCATATACTTCCAAGCTCTCCATATCAGGAATGACATTTTGAAAGGCATTTTTCTTGCCCAAATTAACTTGAAGATCTTTTCTTGCTCTTCTTTTTGTCTGACATACTCCATGCACTCTTTACAGAGAATTTTCCATTTGTTTCAAGCATCCAGTATGGTTTATCAATGGATTGAGTGTTGTTAGGAAATGGGATGTTGCTGACAATGTGTTGCATATATGCAACACGTATGCATTCTTCTAACTTTTGTATATTCCATCTATTCTCATCTGCAAACTTGCACACTTCTATTTCTTCATTATCAGATTCTGGTATAATGTGGTATAGTGCTCCCAAGGTTGTCCAGTTATCAAACCAGAGGCTGGAATTTCCCCTTTGATTTGTGAACCGATTTGATGCTCCACTACCTCTCTCATTCTCACCATCTTTTTCCATATTGTATAAGCTTCTCTACTTTGTGAAATCACTAGATGAAGCTTTTTACAATATTTATTCATCATAAAAGAACCCCATAAATTCAGACTAAAATGAACTACAAATATTTACAATATTGGACAAAATCTATGGAAGATATAAAATTATTAGAACAACTAATGGAGGAAAATTTATATATGTACCTAATAACCCAATATATGTTATAGCTAGAATATATCATAAATAATATTAAAGAGATATCAAGATTAAGACCCTTGAAAAAAGAGATATTATAACAGATATTATATACTAATGATAGACACAGGAGCAGAAGCTAATATATGTAAATACAATTGCTTACCAGAAGATAAATGGGAAAACTTAAAAACACCGATAGTAGTAACAGGATTTAATAATGAAGGAAACATGATCACATATAAGACAAAAAATATAAAAATACAAATATGGGATAAGATATTTTCTAATCTAGGAAGAAGATACAAGAAAATATGTGACAATATAAGTTTAATGTTAGAAAAAGAAATGGTAAAACTAGAAGATAGTTTAGCTGCTATGAAAAGAATAATAAAAGAAAATGAAGAAATAGATAGAAAAACGGAAATTGAAAAAATCAAACAACAAGCAAAAAAGGAAGTACAATAATTAGTATTCTAATATTTAATACTTTGAAATTGATTAAAGAAAACAACAAGCAAAAAAGGAAGTACAACAATTAGTATTCTACCAATTCCGCACCCTCGAAAAATGGTATCAGAGCTATGGATGAAAAGAAATATAAGAAGAAACATACTAGTAGAAAGTTAAGAAAAATAAGAAGAAAATTAAATAAATTATATCCAGAATACAAACAACTCAATATCACAAAAACTGATAACGAAAAATTAGATAAATTAATAGATAATATATCTAAAATAGAATATAAATATATTCAATATTTAAAAATACAATGAATAACGAGAATAACGAATATAGACAAAAACTTACTGAAATAATTATAGCGAAAAGACAATAATTAGCACATAGGCAAAGTAAACTTAATAGTAATATATTCGCAGGAACTTGTAAAAAATCTATAGTGGCACAAAGGAAAACTATTTTATATCTATAGATACAGATAGAAAGTTTAGAATATAAACTTCAACACAATCTATAAATGAATAAGGAAGAATATGCCATAAACGAAAAAATATATGAAAACTATGACGGATTAAAAATAAAGATAATATTTTCTAATCTAGGAAGAAGATACAAGAAAATATGTGACAATATAAGTTTAATGTTAGAAAAAGAAACGGTAAAACTAGAAGATAGTTTAACTGCTATGATAAGAATAACAAAAGAAAATGAAGAAATAGATAGAAAAATGGAAATTGAAAAATAAACAACAAGCAAAAATGGAAGTACAACAATTAGAAGTAAAAAATACTAAAATAATAGAACTAGAAAAAGAACTGGCAATATTAAAAGAAATGTATGAAATTAAACAAAAAGAAAAAGAAAAAAAAATGAAATTAGCAAATGAGATAAATAAATTAAAAGAAAAATTGCAATTAGAAGAAGAACTAGAAGAAAAAGAAGAAAATAACCAAGATAATCTACCTGAAATAAGAATTGATGATATAAATAACGATGATCTAGATGAACAACATTCGGAAACAAGCGAAACATATACGGAACTTTTAACAAACATAGATAATACAAAGAATTTAGAAGTAAATACAGGAGACGTAGACATGGATGAAAAACCTAGTACATAAGGAATAAAAAACCCAATTTTTTTTAATTATTATTGTAACGACCCAAAAAAAAAAACGAACTAGTGAAACTAGAGCCTCACATGTGAGTTTGGAGTTGAGAACTTGATGAAATGATGAGAAATGACAGTGATGTCCGGAAACTAGTCGTTTGAACTAGTAAGTTGTAAGGGTCTTGTCGTTGAAGTTTGGAGTGTTGTTTAAGGGCTTAAGGGGTTGATTAGCTAGTTGATTAATCACCTTTATAAGCTAGCAAGACCTTAAGCTAGGTCATGAAATCATTTAGAACCGAGACCCTCAAAACAGTCCCCTAAAAACAGTTTTTAGTTTTAAGTTAGGAGTGAGGGTCAACTTTAAATGGTCATATCTTTTAGCTCAAAATGAATTAGGTGGACCATTACCTATCCAATTAAAGGTATCTGAGTCCTCTTTCCAACGCCACCGAGTTTTCCCTTTTCCGATCTCGGAGTAAAAAGTTATGCCCAAAATAGTGAAGCACTGTCAGCAAGGACAAGCTTAGACGGGTTTAGTGGAAACTTTTAAGTGGGTCCTTATTTCTTTTCCTAAGTTGAGCCCCTTTTATTATATGCCTTTCCTAGCAATTATAAAAACCCTTCTAGACCAAATTCTTCCATTTTAAGTCACTCCATTTAGAATTAAAAAGAACTCACCTCCTCTCAAATACTTTTCTCTCTACAATCCTCCATTTTAAGAAGGTCAAGAACTTGGAGCTAGGGCTTGGATTGAAGGTGGTTTCTTCATCAATTTTCTTGGGGAATCTTAACAAAGGTATGGTGACCCTTGATCCTTGATTATCTTTCCTTCAAGGAGTCCATTCAAAAGGGTTTCAAAAGTCTTCAAAGAACAAAACTTCTATTTTCTATTCTAGGTATGGGTTCATGGGTAAAATGTTTTCAAAGTCATTATATTGGTGAATTGAAGTTCTATTTATGATTTTAAGATGATTTTTATATGAAACTTCTTCAAGAACCCATGTTTTCATTAAAAGCCTAGAATTTGCTAATGAAGTGGGTTTAATGCCTATGATTTAATGTTGATGAAATTGTGTTTAGATTGGATTGTATTGTTGATTTATATGGTTTTCTATACCTATTTATGATGAATTGTTGGTATATGGATGAATTGAGGATTGTGGCCTTATGGGCAAGTTATGGATAAATTCTCTTGTGGTAAGAAAAATGGTTGGGACTTGAGTGTTGTTGATTATGGCTTTGGAGGATGTTAAGTTGGCTTAATCTCATATTATGGATAAAAAAATTGTTCTTGCTTGGTTTAATCCACTTATGGTGGAGGTGTTTAATTATGGAATGTATTGTGACCATGGCCTTGAAGGCATAGTATGAGAAATATAAGTGTTACATGACATTTTTATGAATGGACATTTAATGGAGCTAATGTGATCATGTTATGAACGTAAATGTGTTATTATTGAAAGGATTTTTCTCAATTTGACACTCATGAATGTTGATGATAAAATATGAAGGATTCTCCAATTTATTGCATATCTCGAATTGGTAGAGCTTGTGCATCATTTTCTTGTTTAAATGATTATATTATTGGTTGTTGAATCCTTGGATCGGTAGGCTAGTAGCACCCTTCCACTCATGATAATAATGAACCTTGGAATCGGTAGGCTTATCGCACCCTTCCATTAATGATAGTAATGAACCTTGGAGTCGGTAGGCCTATGGCACCTTTCCCATGAAGGTTAATGATGAGACTTGAACCGGTAGGCCCATGGCACCCTTTCAAGAGGAGTTAATGAGCTTTCCTAAATGAACCTTGAAACGGTAGGCTTAAAGCACCCTTTCACGTGTTAATGAATGTAATTTGGAGTTGGTAGGCCAATGGCACCTCTCATATGTGATAATGTCAAGGTAACGAACTATTCTATGGGAATGTAGGCTAAGCACCGAGTGGATTTGGTTAGATGGAAACTCCCCCAATGGTTAGACATGAGTTTCAATGATCGTCTACCTTATCCCATAAACTATGTGCCCGCATAGGTAGCTAGTGGATCCATTAAGCTATATATACCGGTCTTCCTTAGGCAAGTAGACCACCTCTTTACGGTGTGGGGACTTATGACACCGGATTCCATGACAAGCTCTCATGGTCTATGTCGGTTAAATGCTTACTTCCCATCATGTGAGATTTCATTATGGTTTTCTTGATAGGCTCTACAAAGTGTAGGTAGTAGTATGGGATGCTACCTATACATTGCACGAGTAGGCTTGGAGAGGGTCATAGTGAGTTTCTCTAAATCCTAATGTATATGACACAATTGTGGCCTAAATAAGGTTATTAAAGAATGTTGGCTCTCAAATGCTTAATATGAGATGCATGCTATACTTGGGTTATATTATGAGTTATTTTCCCTTGTCATGTCTTAATTAATAATATACCTCTTATGTATGAATATTGTGCAAAGGTGAAAGAAAGGAATGATAAGTTACTTTAAGTGACCTAAATGTGGTGCCTTAGGATGGATGGTGGTATGAGACGCCATCCATACATTGCACGAGGTATAGCATAAGGGTTGCTTGAGGTGAAGGTCCAAGGTAAAGGTTTTCATGTTGATATTGTTTAAATGTGATATTTTGACTTACTTGATGTTTATGCTTGTCTTGTATGTCTTTTATGCAACTGTTCATGATACTTCAAAAAGTGGCATAATGCATGGTTTCTAGCCAAAATGTCCCTTTTAAAGCATGTTTTGCATGGTCATCATACTTAGTACTTAATTGTGCTAATTCCATATTTCTCTATTTTCTACTAGTGTAGGTTCCGGAAAGTGAGTGGGTTCTATAGTAAGCTTGGAACTTGAAGTTCTTCCAAGATCTTGTGGTATGTCCTCATATGTCGAGGACAAGACTTTTCTATTCTAATTTTATGATAAGGTTCTTGTAATAGACTTAATAGACTTCTTTTGATTGTAAAGGGTCGTGTCCCTACTTATGTTTTGTGATTGTGTCTAAGATGACCATGTGAGACTTAGACTTCCGCTGTGTGTTTTTAAAGTTGTTTTAATGAAGCTTGAATGTTTGGATGTAAATAAGTTTTTAATTCCGCACTATTATCATTATTGAATGCAATGAATGACTATGTGGCTTGTATAAGACCCCTTCGGGGTCGAATACGCCTTGTTACGACTTGGGGGTGCTCCCGGGTCGTGACAATTATAATGCAAACTATGGACAATATGATAAAGAAAAAACTATATGGGATAAAAGATTAAATAAAAAATGGACACCCAAACCAATAACTGAACAACATGATTTTTAGATTTAGACTGTGTAGCAGATATAAATAAAGCAATCCAATTATGGATGTAATATATATCAAAACAATTAATAGATAACAAAATAGGAATGACAGAAACACCAGGATATATAGAAAGAACACTTATAGGAACAGTAAAATTATGGCTACAAAATTTATCAGATGAAAGTTTAAAAACTCTAAGAAGTAATAAAAAATCTAATGGTGAATTAGTTACTACAACTATGGAAATATTATATAAGTACGAAGTAGCTATAAGAAATGAATTTAGTAGTATGACAACAAAAGTAGAAGAACAAAATAAAGAAAAAATCATAAATCGGAATCTAATGACAAAATTAGCAATATGTAATATGTGTTATATAGATGAATATACATGTGCATTTAGAAAATATTATTATAAAGGAATATATAGCACAGAAGAAAGTAAGGAAATAAGAAAATTATATTTTACAAAATTATCAGAACCTTTTAATTCAAAAGTAATAAAAAGTTGGAATGAAGCAGGATTAACAGATACCTTAGGAGCTAGAATAAAATTCTTACAACGATGGTTTATAGAACTATGTGAAAAACATAAAGAAGAAATAAAAATGGAAAAAATACTAGAAAAAAACTTAGCATGTTGCAAAAATAAAACGGCACCCCAATTTGGTTGTACGGACAAATACTATAAAAAGAGATATAGCAAAAAATATAGATCAAAATATAAATATAAAAACCAAGAAGAAGATACTATGTAAAAAACTACAAAACCAAAAGACCATATAGACCAAAAAGAAAACTAACAGAATGTACCTGTTATAATTGTGGAAAATTAGGACATATAACTAGAGATTGTAAATTACCTAAAAATCCAAAGAAAAAACAAATATCAGAAATAATAATAGACGATGAAAAACATACGCAGATAGAGTACATAGATTATGAATTAGAAAGTTAAGATAGCATATATGAAATAGATAATGATATAGAAATAGAATCAGACAATGAATTTTATAATATAACAAATGACTGAAACATATATACAAATAATAACTAAAGAAGAACACCAAGACGAAGAATCTTTAGAACAAAAAATAATATTTGATAATAGTATATTTGAACAAATAAAAGAAAAACAATTAGACCTAAGCGTAGAAAAAATATTCGAAATACCAATAATGAGAAATTGGTTTAAACAACAAAAAAAAGAATATTATGTAGTAAGTCAAAGAGAACATATCATAGATTGCAAATACACCAAAGGAAAGGCTAAAATACCAATAATAAACAAACGAATAATAAATAAAGAAATACAAGATATTAAGGCTAAAAATCCAATTAAATATGTACATTTAGGAGGAATAGAAATACTAATAACAACATGTTTTAGAGAAGGAATAGATACACCCATAGAAATATACTTAGCGGATGATAGAATTATACAACCCATAGAAAAAAGTATAATAAGTGCAGTAAAAGGTAACCTCATATACCAAAAATTTCAATTCATAATAAGTACTAACTACTTAGTAGCAATAAATGACAGGAATATAGATAAATCACTAGTATTATATTGGAAAATGTCAGGAATAGAATTAGCCCAGGAAGTAAAATATTTACAACGAGCTGTAAAAACTTATATGTTTTAACAACAAAACATAAAATAACAGCAAAAAATAAAATAAAATAAATAAAAATAGAAAATCCTTTTGAAAGGATAGTTACAGTCATAGATAATAATGATTATAGTTATAATGAAATTGATATAGAAGAAGATTTAGAAATAGTAAAAGAAAGATTAAGCACATAAAAAAGAACAAACTATGAAATACCCCAAATATCATAAAATATGAGTACCTCAAGAAGAACAGATAAAACTCCACAAAAATCAATAGAAGAAGAAATAAAACCATATCATTACTACATAACGGGAGTAATGGAACAACGAAAATATCTAATATTAATAAATACATGACAAGAAGAAAACTATATTACAAGAGAACTAGTAACAAAAGATGAAATAATTACTATTGAACAAACATGCCCTGAACTACCAAAGACATTAATATATACCGAAGAAACTACAGAAAAGGAAATAATCATTCGAGGAGTACCAATAGTATTAAAGTTTAAAGTATATCAAGGAGATAAAAATATCACTTTAGGAATAAAATGGTTAGAACAAGTAAAACCATATAATTTAGAAGACATATAGTTAACAATAAATTATAATAATAAGAAGATAATAATAAAAAGAACTTTCTTATGATAAAAACATGAAAATATATATACTTGCAAAGATAATAATAGAAGGATATTACAACAGATATTATACACCAATGATAGACACAGGAGCAGAAGTTAATAAATGTAAATACAATTGCTTACTAGAAGATAAATGGGAAAAATTAAAAACACCGATAGTAATAACAAGATTTAATAATGAAGGAAGCATGATCACATATAAGACAAAAAATATAAAAATACAAATATGAGATAAGATATTAACTATATAATAAATCTATAACTTTGAATTGACCACAAAAGATATGCTATTAGGAATGCCATTTTTAGAAAAATTATACCCACATATAATAACAAAAACACACTGGTGGTTCACGACACCATGTAAACAAAAAATAGGAGCAAAAAGAGTAAATAACAAAAAATGAAAAACAACATAATGGATAAAAGGAAGTGAAAAAATTACACAAAAAATAGAAAATATAAAAGAAGAAGACCCTAAAATAAGGCTGGGCGCCGGACCGGGACGTACCGGTACTGTTTCGATCCGTTCCGATCTGTTCCGGTCCGGTCATCTTCGGGACGGGATGGGATATCGTGAACCGGTACCCGGAACGGAACGGTATCACGATTTGATACCGATATTCTGGTACCGGTTCATTCTATTCCGTTCCGATCTGTTCTGGTTTGGTCCGGTTCCGACATTTTTAAAATTTATTTAAGATATAATATATAGAGTTATAGACTATAGAGTAGAGGCCCTATGTGTATTTGACTATTTGTGCTTGACTGCTTGCCATTGGCAGGGATTGTCTTGAAAAGGCAAATGACTTAGTCAAAAAACATGCCAATTTGCCAGCCTTCCCATTCCCAACTCCCAAGTCCCAACAGTCATCTTTATTTCCTAACGTTAATATTTCAAACGACTATATTTTCAAACGGTAAGTTGAAACGGTAAAAAAAAAATCCTCAAATTCCTTACTCCCCTTTTATATCTAAATTCTAAAATGTAAATCCTATAAATACTCCCTCTCTTTATATGTTTAACTATAGATTTATAATAACAAATATTAATTTTTTCTCAATTCTCAATCTTTCTCAAAGTTTCAAGTTTCAAGCTCTAAATTTCAATCATATTATTTTGTAATTGTGAAGATTTGAATAATAATTTGGTGAATTTTGGAGGAGGAATCTTCTTCAAACTTCAAGTTTCGACATCAATTTTTCAATTTTCGGTTATAATCGTTTGTTCTTTACACAAACGTTTGGTAACTTCGTTCCACTTTCACTCTCTAACCTTGTATTTATTTTTTGTATTTATTACTTGTAAGTTGTTCTTATTATATATTATTTATTCTTGTTAAATTTCGTATTTTATAGTTTATAATTTTATATCATGGAGTCTTCTAAAAAAAGTGGAGGTAAAAAAGGTATTGTACAAACAGTAAAAAATATGGTTACAAAAAATAATAAAGGTTCTAGTTCTTTTAAATCTAAAAATCCTCTTGTTAGAATGAATACGGATGAATTTACGCATGTGAATGAAACTAGTTTTTCCCGTCCCGGTCCTATAGAAATTAATTCGGATACTCCTATAATTCCCAAAGAGGCTTATGAAAGACATTATGGTAATTATCAAGAATATGAAGAATTAGAAATTGATGAAGAAGTAGATTTAGATGATACATCGACTAGTCCCGACCTCAATAGTACTGAAGTTCCACCTCAGGAGGACAATCTTCCGGTTGGAACTAGTCGTCCCCCTATTGTTCCAACTAGAGGTAAGACCAAGGTACAACGTACTTTAAAATCAAATGTGTGGAAATTTTGTTATTTGAATGAAGAAAAAACTTTTAGTATATGTAATATTTGTAAACAACATCTTAAATTTACATCTGGTGGGAGTGGAGGTTCAACGGGGGGATTTAAAAAACATTTGATTAATAAGCATAGTAAAGAGTGGTTTGCATATTTATCTTCTCTTGATGTTTGTGAAGATTCTAACGTTGAAACATCGGCTAGAGGGTCAAATATGGTTCAAGGTGAATTAAATACTTCGAACCCAAGTGGTCCTCTTACACATCGAACCTATAATAAGGATCGTGATCGTGAAAATTTTGCTAAAATGGTTGTTGTTTGTGGTTTACCTTTTAGTTTTGGAGAACATCCGGGTTTTATTGCATATATTCGTGATACATATAATCCTAGTTTTAAAGATTTATCAAGAAGCATGGTAAAAGAGATATTTTTGAATTTCAAGAAAAACATGTCAATATTTGCGTGCCTATTTTGAAATAATGGATTGTAGAGTTGCTATTACCACTAATATGGGTCGTAGTCCTAATGGTTTTGATTATTTAACTGTTACTGCGCATTGGACTGATTATAATTGGAATTTACAAAAAAAAATTATTGGTTATAAAATTTGTCAAAAGAAAAAAACTGGAATGTATATTGCTACTACTGTGTTGGAAATTTTAGATTTTTTCGGTCTTTGTGATAACGTCATTAGTATTACTTTAGATAATGTTTCTGCTAATTTAAATGCTATTAATATGCTAGAACCTAGACTTTGTCCTATTAGTAAATATGTTTTTCATGTTAGATGTGCTGCGCATATATTAAATTTGGTTGTTAGTGACGGTGTGAAATTATTTGAAAATAGTTGTGATAAAGCTGATAATTCTTGTTTTTATATTTTTCATATGCATAGTAGTAGTAGAATTAATCAATTTAAAGAGCTTTGTAATGCATGTAAACTTATGTTTAGAAAAGTTTCGAAGCATGTAAAAACTAGATGGAATTCCTTTTATGATATGCTTGAGGTTGCTTATACATATAGAAAACCTATTACTATGCAATTTAATAGTCATAATGCTTATTCTGAATTTAAACTTAATGATAGTGATTGGGATGAAGTAAATGAACTTAGAATATTTTTGAAATCATTTTATGATGCTACTAAATTTTTTTCTGGAATGTAATAACCTACTATTTCTGAAATTTTAATACATATATGTGAGATTTCATATCTCTTTTCTGAATATAAAACAAATGAATTATTTATCAGTGCTATTGAAGTTATGATTACAAAATTTAAGAAATATTTTTTCCTATCCCTCAAATTTATTTAACTGTAATTCTTTTTAGCCCCGAATATAAAGAATATGGTGCAAAAGCTTTAGTTGAATGCATTTATCAAAATTTAGATATTAAACCAGAAGAAAAACCTGATTTGGTAACATGCCAAAATAGTATAAAATTACTTGCTAAAGAAATGTATGATAAATATTGTTCCTTAGATAATGTTGAAAATCCTCAAATGTCTATGCCTCTAGTAGGTGCCCATGGTAGAGTGAAACATAAACTTGGTCTTGACTCTTCTAATAAATGTGAATTTGTTAAATATCTTCAACAGGGTTCAGATAATATTACAAACGATGAATGTATACCACAACTATTGAACTGGTGGAGGGCTCGTGGAACTCAATTTCCAAAACTTAGTAGGATGGTGAAGGACGTGTTTGCAATTCAAGGATCATCAATAGCTTCGAAGGCAGCTTTTAGCGCGGCAAGATTTCAAATTAGAGACCACAGATATTCGTTAGCAGAAGACAGTTTGGAGATATTGGTGTTGTTTAGAGATTGGATAAATGTTGAGCGGAGAAATCAAGGACTTCCAAAGTTAGATAGTCAATTTGAACTTTTCATAGATTCAACCATTGGATGTGGTAGTGACGATGACATGGAATTTCAAGATCGTCAACGAGCTTTACCAAGACCAGTAGTTGATTACGGTCAATCTATAGCTGAGTTAGAGAAAGGATTTACGGGACTATACAACTATTAGTATTACATTCGAGGCTTAGTTGAAACAGAACCCTTCCTAGAAGGTGGCTGCGTAAACTATGCACTTTACTAATAGTTGTAAATTGTAATTTGTAATACAAATTTAAATAAATTGAATTGATATGTTTTAATTTATGACTTTGTGTCATTGTTTTATCCTTATTTTTATTTAATCTTTTAAAATTACAAACTTAAGTTATTTAAATTACAAGTTTTAAATATAACTTATAAGTTATAACATATTAATAAGTAATAACTTATAAACTTCAAAAGATTCAAATCTTGAAAACTTAAGCTCAAAAACATTTTTTTTTTTTAAAAAACTTTATTAAACTTAAGTACTTAACTTGCAAACTTAATAAACTTCAAATGATTCAAATCTTGAAAACTTAAGCTCAAAAATATATATATTTTTTAAAAAACTTTATTAAACTTAACTTGCAAACTTAATAAGTAAAAATTTAAAAAATTATCTTTAAAATAAACTTAAGTAAAATTACATTATAAATTTCAAAACTATTAATTTAATTTTAAACTTAGAAAAATAAAAAAACATTCATATTTTCGTATTTCAAAAAATGATTTTTTTTTAATCATTTTTTGAAATATCTAGATTCTAGATGTGTCGTCCCGTTTATCCCATTCCGTTCCATTCCAGTCCGTTCCGGTTCCATCCCGGTATATAGTGGGACGGGACCGAACCAAGCATCCGTCCCGGTAATTCCGGTCCGGTTCATCCCGATACTGGTCAACAAACCGGTCAATCCATCTTGTTCCGGTCCGGTACTGATTCATTCCGGTCCGGTGGTTCCGTTCCGATCTGGCGCCCAGTCTTACCCTAAAATAGAATTAATTATATTCTCTATAGATAAAGTAAAAATTGAGCTAATTGATAACAATAGTATAATAACCCAAAAATCATTAAAATATAATTTTAATGATTTAACATAATTTAAGATACATATAAGCGAATTACTAGAAAAAGGGTATATACAAGAAAGCAATAGTAAGCATACAAGCCCATCATTTATAGTAAATAAACACAGTGAACAAAACAGAGGAAAAAGTAGAATGATTATTGATTATAGAAATTTAAATGTAAAAACTAAAATATATAATTACCCAATACCAAATAAAATATTAAAAATAAGACAAATACAAGGATATAATTACTTTAGTAAATTTGACTGCAAATCAAGATTTTACCACTTAAAGTTAGAAGAAGAGTCTAAAAAACTTACAATATTTACAGTACCACAAGGATTTTATGAATGGAATGTATTACCATTTGGATATAAAAACGCACCAGGTAGATACCAACATTTTATGGATAACTACTTCAAACAACTAGAAAATTGTGTAGTATATATTGATGATATATTACTATATTCTAAAACCCAAGATGAACACATAAGATTATTAGAAAAATTCATACATATTATAGAATATTCAGGCATAAGCCTAAGTAAAAAGAAAGCAGACATAATGAAAAGCCAAATAGAATTTCTAGGAATACAGATAGATAAAAATGGAATAAAAATGCAAACGCATATAGTACAAAAATTAATTAACTCAAATGAACAACTAGATACAAAAAAGAAACTACAATCATTCTTAGGACTAGTAAATCAAGTAAGAGAATACATACTAAAATTAGCAGAAAATTTAAAACCATTACAACAAAAATTAAAGAAAGATGTAGAATACCAGTTTGATAAAAAAGACCAAACACAAATATAAAAAGTAAAATTATTATGTAAAAACCTACCTAAACTATATTTTTCGGATGAAAACAAAAAAATTACTTATATAGTAGAATCAGACGCCACTGAAAAAAGTTATGGAGGAATCTTAAAATACAGGTATGATGAAGAAAAAATAGAACATCATTGCAGATACTATTCAGAAACATTTACTAATACAGAAATAAAATGGGAAATAAACAGGAAAGAATTATATTCAGTATATAAATGTTTATTATCATTTGGACCATATATTGTATACAACAAATTTATTATAAGGACAAATAACACACAAGTAAAATGGTGGCTAATAAGAAAAATACAAGATTCGGTAACTACAAAAGAAATAAGAAGATTGATATTAAATATATTAAATTTTACATTTACTATTGAAGTAATAAAAACTGACAAGAATGTTATTGCAGATTACTTATCAAGACAAAGCTACTCAAACTGAGAAAGAAAATACAATTGAAGATATACTCAAAGCCATTACTACACTTTGTATCAAAGTGGACAGTATGGACAATAAGATACAAAAGCTAAAGACTAATGAAGATAATCTGAAGTCTAAAGTTAGTACAAGTTAGCAGCATAACTATAAAAATGCGGAGCTAAGTCGATCGGAAGACTTTAAAAATCCAGAGCTAGAAGGAGACAATGGGATACTCCAAAAAACCCATAATGATTGTTTCAATGCAGCTGCGGGTACAAGCAAAATAGTTAGGAAACAATATACAAGCACTAATTTAAACAAAATGTTTGAAAAACCATTTACACCAAAAATACCAAAAAACCCATTAATTATATCACCACAAACCTCAACGTATGCAGAGAGCCTAAACAAAGACAAAAAGATTTATAACAATATAACACAAACCTATTAGGAATATACACAAAATCCAAACATATTTGAATCTTAATCCCAGATCTACCACTACTAAAGAACCAACCCAAGATTATTTAACCCAAAAGTTACAAGGGTACAATAAGTTGATAGCTCAACCACGAACTAAAGCAAATTTAGTCAAAACCTGTTACAAATATGGATTATTAAGTACAGTCTATACATACGATGGAGAAGAACTAAGTGGTATACCAGAGATACACAGAGTATTTATAACCTATAAAAGAGTAACAAAAGGCAATCTATTTTATGTAAAGTTTTATGCGGCCCCGACAGAGATACTATATGATGAAATAAAACCAATAATACAAGTTGTAGAAATAGGATGAACCAGAGATATGATAATTCCAGAAGATATCGGACAACAACCAGAGATACAAGAAATTGAGATACAAAGTTTCTATGCTAATAACAGAATAATTGGTATGTCAACAATCATCCAAGAACTAGCAATAATTATCTAAATGGGAATGCAATATGTAGTTATTATTCACGAGACCAACTCATGATATATTTAAACTCAAGGGAGCTAAGGCAAACAGATATGAACGAAGTACAAAAATGGATATTATCTCTACTCAAACCAGAAGAACAACCTATTACCAGAGCATTAAAGAAGGGATTCATCTCAAATGAACTATTAACCAGATATTGTAAGCTAATTGGACACACATATCCATATCATATATGTTCAAAATGCAACGGAGAAGATAATGTGATACCAGATGTCCAGCTAGAGTGATACAAAAGAAAAAGCAAAAACAAGATAGGAGAAAAGACAAAAGAAGTGACAGACAGGTTATGAAGATAAGTGGAAGAAAAAGAAGACAAGTTATGAAAAGTCCTAAAGTAAATAGTGGAAAGATAAAGTAAAGTCAAAGTTTTTGACTTGTTGTGTAAATTATTGTAAAGTAATGTAGTAAAGGATAATGCAAAGTAAAGTAGAATATGATAGGTGTAAAGCAAAATATAATAGCAAGTAGACAAGTGTAAAGTGGGTAGGTGTGGTAGCATTATTAAGAGACAAGTGTAAAGTGGGTAGGTGTGGTAGCATTATTAAGAGACAAGTGTAAAGTGGGTAAGAGACAAGTGTAAAGTGAGTAAGTATGGTAGGTGTAAATATTAAAGGAGTGTGCATATAAGTATGAGTGCAGTAGATAGGTTAGAATTTCCTTTCTATATAAATAAATGTATATGTAACATAATAGGCAAGTCTTCAATAAACGAAGCTTTCTTAAAAAACACTCTCTAAAATATTTAAATACTTAATAGATAATGGAACAACCTTCAGATATCATGGATAAGCAAGAGAGAAAGGTATATTGTTAAAAAAATATGCAGAATTAATTTCATATATTCCTGAATATCATATATATGATTGAATAAATTTATGTTAGTTATTATGTATTAGAATTATTTGAATCATGATTTCTAGTTTATTAGCACACTGGAAACAGGAAGAAAACTTCTATACTATGTCATCCTAATGTTGAAACTGGTAGGCAAGAAAAGTCGTTTAGGGGAGTAAACAAAGTTGAGGCGTTGATAAGAAGGAAGTATCCGCTAAAGTACGATGCTAGTAGTGACAGGAGAACATGATAAACATATAATCTAGTTCATAATGATCTAATATGAATTTAATCAATTATGAATATGATAGGAAGGAATACTTGAAAATAAAAATCTGCATGATAAAGAACATGACTACATACATGCATGATGAAATGATAAAAAACTATGAAACTTTAATCTTATATATACTTAAAGATATAGAAATAATTGAATTAAGAAGAATAATATGGGAAAAAATATTTAATGATAACGGATCAAAAGATATATTAAACCAACAATGGTATGAAATAGACCTACATGATTTAGACCTCGAAAGAATAGAATGGTATGATTTAGAAATAAATTCAGACTGAAATGAACTACGAATATTTACAATATTGGACAAAATCTATGGAAGATATAAAACTATTAGAACAATTAATGGAAGAAAATTTATATATGTACCTAAGAACCCAAGATATGTTATATCTAGAATATATCATAAATAATATCAAAGAGATATCAAGATTAAGACCCTTGAAAAAAGAATATTTTAATAAAATCTTTAAGATAAATTCCTCACCTACCACACTACCACCTACCACACTACCAAAAATATGAATTCATCAACTACCAATTCCGCACCCCCGAAAAATGGTATCAGAGCCATGGATGAAAAGAAATATAAGAAGAAACTTACTAGTAGAAAGTTAAGAAAAATAAGAAGAAAATTAAATAAATTATATCTAGAATACAAATAACTCAATATCACAAAAACTGATAACGAAAAATTAGATCAATTAATAGATATTATATCTAAAATAGAATATAAATATATTCAATAGTTAAAAATACAATGAATAACGAGAATAACGAATATAGTAAAATAGAATATAAATATATTCAATACTTGATCATTGGATCATAGTAACTTATCTTGTTCCTTCCATAAAAAATAGGGCATCCTAAATAAGTAAAAGGGAATGTTCCTTTTCTTATTTTTGTCATTCTCTTGATTTTGGAAACAATGCTTGATGCAACCTTATCGTGAACATAGAAGGCACTTTTTTCTAAATTAATCAATTGACTTGATGCAGACTCATATTTATTTGATACCTTGATCATTATCTTCATGGATTTATTATCTGCTGAGGTAAAGAGAATTGTGTCATCTACATAGGCTAGGTGATTCACCTCTGGACTCCATTTTGGCATCCCAAATCTCTTGAACTCTTCTTTCTCATTTAAAGCATTTAGACTCCTAGACAAAGCTTCAACATCTATTATGAATAAGGTTGGGGATAAATGATCCCTATGCTTCACTCCTCTAGTAGATTTAAAAAATCCTTGCCCATTTATCAAAACTAAATACCAGTTGTTTGCTAGCAGTCGGTAAGCCTTATCTATCAAACTTCATTGAACCCAAATTTTCTCAACACTTTGGTGATGAACAACCAAGAAACCCTATCATAGGATTTTGTCATATCAAATTTAATCACCACATTAGACGTCTTGGTTTTAAGTCTAACGTTACTCACTATTTCTTGAGCTAATAGAACATTCTCCACAATGCTTCTGTTTTTAACAAATCCTGTTTGATTTTTTCAAATTAACAAAGGCAACAAGTTCACCAGTCTCTCATGAAGGACCCTAGAGATTACTTTGTTCATGATATTACTTAAACTGATAGGTTTGACATCTGAAAATGTTTTAACTTAATCTTTCTTGGAAAGTAGAACCAGTTTTGTATGTGTCATAAATTTTGGAAGATTATACCCTCCAAAGTAAGCTTGTACAACAGCTATGACATCTTTCTTAATAGTTTCCCAGCAACTGTTGTAAAATGCCCATGTGAAACCATCTGGGCAACCTAAACTTTCACCATTTAGGGCAAAAACAACTTCTCTAATTTCTTGTTCATCTGGAATTTTATTTATTGACTCATTTTGCTCTTCATTGATGATGCGAGGTATGTGATTAAGAAGCTCAAAATCCTCCGGAAAATAGTCCTCAGTAAACTGTTTTTAAAAATAATTTATTGCTTCAGAAGCTAATTCTTCATTGTCCTCTATCCACTCTCCATTTACATCTTGAATTCTAGTAATTTGCAGCCTTCTCCTTCTCCCTTGAACATAGGAATGAAAGAATTAGTATTTCTTTCCCCATCAGTGAACCATTTCATCCCTGACTTCTGCCTCCAATATTCTTCCTCCAAGTGTAAGTAATTAGCAAGATCAGCTTGAGATTTATGGAGATTAGTTTTGTTAACTTGAGTAGGTTTCCCTTCAAACTGAATCGCTTGTGCCTGAATAATTTCTTCAAGTGTAGCAATATTTTGTAAAATGTTACCATAAATATCCTTACTTCATTTGGCTAGACCGACCTTCAGATTCTTTAATTTCTGATGAAAAGTAAACATTGGATTTCCATTGTCTTCTGAACACCAGTGTGCTCTAACAAATTCTTTGAAACCTTGATGCTTAGTCCAAAAATTCAAGAATTTGAATGGACTTATTATATCCTCTCTATTTTGAGTGCACTATACTTTCATAAGTGAGTGGTCTTAACGTTTCTTGATAAGATGTTCTACACTTATGAATGGATATTGATCTTGAATTTCTGATTAGTTAATACCCTGTCCTATCATTTAACAATGCATGCTTCATTCGTTTTCCCATTCCACCATGTGTAGGTACTCCCAATATAACCCATATCTATTAGTCCATAAGCAGTAATACAGTTTGAAAAGTCCTTTGTTTCCTGAAAAAGGATTGGGAGCCCTCCAAGCTTCTATTCACTCGACAAAATAACATTAAAATCCCCTCCAATTATCCATGGTTTTGAGTGTTGATCTGCAATAAGATTTAAAGATTCCCATAATTATTTCCTGACACCAGTACTGCAAACAACATATATAGTAGTTATCATCCATGTTTGGTGTTTCATCAAAAGAGTAAGGTGTTGGGTGGTGTCTGCTATGATGTTGATTTGTAATTCTTCTCTTGTAAGTATCCATATTTTCCCATTGCAATTATTCCAAGCTGTGTGGTTGCCCAATATTCTCTTATAACTATTAATGTTTGATGAATCTTCAAAAGGTTCCATTAAACCAATGAGTCAATAATGATTCCTTTCATATTAGTCAACCTCTCAAACGCTTGTTGGGTGTTGACTGACATGATGCTCCAAAATAAGACCTTATTCATTATTGATGATTAGATTTTGAGGCAGCAAACCTCCTTGGTAAAGTTATGATAGGAGCCACAATCTCCTTGCTCCATTTTGTTCCTTTCTACTTGGTATGCTCTCCTTTTATTTTTTCAACTCGAGTTATTTCCAAACCTGCTTCCTTGGAAATCTGAGTAATGTTGTTCATGATGGATTCACTTTCTTCTTCTCCACCTATGTTCTCTTCTGCTGGATTTAGATAACTGTCTATATTATAATTATTTTTGACAATCTTCTCATTGATGTTGCTCACTACTGGATTTGTTTCTTTATTCTTCATGTACGCCTGCTCGACTAATACTCCTTCACCCGGTGATGCATTTGTTATAGTGTTGGAAGCACTTGAATTTAGGTCTATCACCTTCTCTCCTTTTCTTTCTAACTGCTTTGCTGACTTGCCTCTATATCTCTTTATGGGGGTGTTGTTAATACACGTCATATTAACATTAAGATGACATTTCATGCATAGATATGTGTGTTTGACAGGAAAAATAATTAAACATAAAGGGTTGGTGTGTATTCAAGAGATAGTTCAACTTCATGAGGTTGGTGTGTCTATTATCTCAGATAGGGGTGCACAATTCAAAACTCACTTTTGGAAGTCTTTCAAGAAAAGGTTGGATTCGAAGGTGAACCTCAGTATTGATTTTCATCCTCAGACTAATAGCCAAGCAGATCATACAATTCAGAACCTAGAGGACATGTTGAGGGCATGCGTCATGGATTTCAAAGGTAACTGGGATGACCACTTGTCTCTCATAGAATTTGCTTATAATAATAGTTATCACTCCTATACTCAAATGGCTCTTTATCAGGCTCTGTATGAGATAAGATATAGATATCCTATTGGTTGGTTTAAGGTTGGTGAGGCTGAATTGATAGGGCCAGACTTGGTTCATCAAGCCATGGAGAAGGTTAAGATTATTTAGAAAAGGCGGAAAACAATGCAAAGTTGTCAGAAATCCTATACGGATGTTAGAAGGAGAGACTTAGAATTTGAGGTTGATGATTGGGTCTACTTGAAGGTTTCACCTCTAAAGAGTTTCATGAGATTTGGTAAGAAGGGGAAACTTAATCCCCAGTACATTGGTCCTTACAAGATATCTAAGAGAGTTGGTAACGTAGCTTATGAGTTGGAGCTACTTTCAAAATTAGCAGCAGTTCATCCGTTGTACCACATATCCATGCTAAAGAAGTGTTTGGGCGATCCTACACTTATTGTACCTATTGAACATTTGGTATCAAAGGACAACCTATCTTATGAAGAGATGCCCGTTCATATTCTGGATCGTCAGGTTCACAAGTTGAGAACTAAGAAAGTTGCATTAGTCAAGGTCTTTTGGAGGAATCTTTTGTTAAGAAAGCTACTTGGGAGGCTGAGGAAGACATGAATAAGAGATACTCTCATCTCTTTCCTTCCGACACTATTTTAGACCAATGTATTGAATCTTGTAAAGTACTCTTTAAGTTGAGATGTTGAGTTATGTTTATTGCTTGTTGGGTGCTTGAGTTGGGTTGTTAGATGCTTCCCACCCATGTTCTGCTTAATGTGCTCTTATTAGAGGACAAATATTTCCAAGGGGGAGATGTTGTAACAACTCAGACTTCGAAACATTTAAATAGAAAATTTGTACAAGTCACCCATCAGGTTTTAGTTTCGGGTCAACTTCAAATGACCATATATTTTAGCACATACAGAACTTGGGGGACCATAAGCTATGAAATCAAAGGTTTTTGAGTCCTCTCTCCAACACCGTCACGTTTGCAAAATTTTGTGCTTGGAGTAAAAAGTTATGCCCATTTCAGTGAAGCCTCTCTATTTAAGGCATTCCATCCATTTAGGAAAGAGTATTTTGGTGTTTTCTTTTTCCCTTTAGAGTTAGTACGTTTTTCCTCACTGAATTAAGGGTTTGATTAGATTCATAGTCATTTTTCAAGTTCCTAAACACTTAGGGATATTAGAGCGAGGTTTCAAGGGGAGAAAAGCTAGGTTCTCAAGCATTCTTCCAGATTCGTTGATTTTTACCAAGAACATTATTCTTTCCAGTTATCTAAGGCTTCTCACAGTGTTGGAATTGTTCGTCCTCACGCCCTACATCTCAATTTAGTCAAGAAATTGTTACGTCTAAGGATCCATTCATGATTCTTGATATTGAATTGCGTTCTTTAACAATCGAAGTTGATTTCCTTTGTTTACTTTAGAATTCTTATAATGTTGTTCATGCTTGAATCACATGAACCTTATGGATTTGTTAAGTTATGTTCTGGAAGTAATCGTATGGAAGTTATCATGTATTGCCTTTGGGTTTGAGAGTCAAGAAGGGTTTAGGCGAAATTTCGCAATTCCAAACTAATTTTAAGCTTGAATTTTACTAAATAAATTCGTCAAAAATTGCTGGAGAAGGGCTGGGGTTGCGTGCCAGCAGTGCATTGAAAATGAGCCCCAGTTCTTTGGGGTCTGGGGTGACACACCAGCAGTGCGCCCATGCCCAGCCCAAGTACTTTGGGTCTAGCGTGGCATACCACCAGTACGCCAAGCATTGCTGAGCCAATTTTTCCTTATTTCATCCAACGCGTGTTCCTTTAAGTTGTGGTCATCTTTCCCCTCTCTTTATTAACTCCATTTACCTCTAAAAATCCTTGTATATCCAAGTCGCAAGTCTCCTAGATCATTTAAAGTTAAAGTAAGTTAAGAGGGAAGGCACTCCAGTAAAGTAAAAATTCCTTTCTTTGTAAAGGGTGAATTGAGCATAAAGTTGTATTAATTATTTTGGGAGTAGTATCGAGCATCAAATTTTGTTAGAGTCTTTTATAACTCGGAAGTCCCATAAAACTACGTAGCAAACATATGATAGGATAGCATTGACTCTTCATGCGACTCCTCACTGCCTCTGAGAAGTCCTATTTGATGGATCCTCTGTCAAAATATCATCCTATACCACAGAAAGGTATCAGATGGCCCTTGAAACGTGGGAGCAATGTTGTATCATAGCTGCACTCATAGTAATGTTTCTAGGTTAGAGAAATTCTCCACAAGTAAAGTATGTTATTTTCTTACTTCGTATCTTATTATAAAGCTTAAAAAGGTTTTCTTGTCTTATTCATGTATTGATATAATGTTGAGTTACTCTTGATCATTCAACTCAATTACTGTTTAATCTATTCTTATTACATACTCGTACATTCAATAAACTGACATCATTTGACCTGCACTTTTTATGATACAATTACAGGTGTTCAGGATCATCAACAGGGGACCCGTTGAGATCACCTCACACTCGTATACAGTATTTGGTGAGGGCTCTTTGATTTCAGGAGACTCCATTTTCATTCTATTTTAGTAGTATTTGAGGTGTCGTGGGTCTTGTCTCGACATCTATCTTGAACTGTTAGAGACTTCATAGACAAAAAAAATTCGATGTTCCATTGTTTTCTTAGGATATTTATTTAACTAATGACTTATGTTGAGTATTTGCAAGACAATATTTTATGACCTTTTTGAATGTCTAAATGTTCCTCTATTATAAGCTTCCGCAAATTGTTTAGACTCATGTAGCCGGGCCAGGGGTTCTCCTGGGGATTAGAAATGGTTCTCGGGTGCCAGTCACGCCCAGGATCTAGGCTCAGGTCATGACAAACTTGGTATCAGAGGAAAAGGTTCAAGTGTCCTAGGGTGTCTATGAAGCCATACCGGTAGAGTCATGTTTATCGGTGTGAAGCGCGCCACATCTATAATTAGGAGGCTACGACATTTAGGAAACATTTCACTTTATTCTTACTCATTTTCGTGCGATAAAGTTCAACTCTATGAAAATTCCTTCTAATTCGTGCTTACGCGTATCTTTTCAGATCATGCCTCCATGAAGAGTTATTCGAGGACGTCCTACTAAGAGGAATGTGAATCCTCAAGGTTAAGAAACTCCTAATTCACCAGAAGTGCAAACACCTCAGACAGATTTCACCAATGCTGAATTCAGGAATTGAATTCAGATGTTGACTCAAGTGGTGACAACACAGGTTGGTCGCAAAGGAGCCGACCATCAAGATGGGAATGGTGCATCTAGATTTCAAGAATTTCTAAGAATGAATCCCTCAGAGTTCACTGGGTCGAAGCTCAATAAGGATCCAAATAACATTGTGCATGAACATCATAACGTGTTTGAGGTCATCCATGTTGTTGATACTGACGTGTGTAGTTTGCTGCATACCATCTCAAAGGCATTGCTAGGATATGGTTTGTCATTGGAAGAAGAACAGGGCCGAGGGGGCACCATAATTGACTTGGGTTGTGTTTGAACGTGCCTTCTTAGGGAGCTTCTTTCCCCCTGAACTAAGGGAAGCAAAGGTAAGATAATTTCTAAATTTGAAATAGGAATATATGCGTGTGCAAGAGTACAACCTCAAGTTCACTCAACAATCCAGTTATGCTCTGGAGATAGTGGCTGATATGAGGAGTAGGATGATTTTGTTCGTGTCTGGGTTATCTCGCTTGTCAAGTAAGAAAGGAAAGGCGACTATTGATAGGAGACATGGATATAGCCAGGCTTACGATTCATGTGCAACACATTGATGAAGAGAAGTTGAAGGATTGGGAGGAGTTCCATAGTAAGAGGGCCAAGACAACAAGTCATGAGTCCGGCCAACAAAAAACTGGGAATGCAAATCGATCATCCTTTCAGCAGAGGTCATTTGTACCTGCTCCATCATTAGCTAGTGCGCGCGCCTACACCAAGGGGTAGAACTGATTACAGAAACCAAAACTCCTAGAATTTCAGAGGTTACATATTTTCTTTTTCAACAAGATCAGAGACGCCATATTTTTAACCCAACTAATATTTGCATAAGAACTGTGGTTACCCTGCAATGGAACTCCACTTGTTGAGTCGCTAAACAGCTTACTGTATCAGCAATTAGAGATGCAGTATTAGCATAGAATGGAGAACCACCATCCAAGTCTAAAGCAGTAGATTTGTAGGTATGTGGATCACCACTGTGATCATTTATCAAACTTGATGGGTTAATAGCAATGAAGAATGTAGGTATCAACATAAAGTTGTCCTGCGCACTCGAAAAAGAACTGCTAGGTAAATAGCATAAATGCTACTCCATGTTAAAAAAAATATTCATATTATTAATACACTAGAAATGTCATGGCTCCAGGAATGTATAATGTGCACCGCAGTATAAAAAAGAAGAAATATTTGTCAAACAGCGCCGTAAAAAGGACTAGTGATCATCTATGCTGTTTTTACTGTATAGTTTGTCAAACATAGAAAAAAATGTTAATGGAACATATATTACTTGATTATGCAGGATATGTAGAAGCTTACAGGTCAGAAATATTAGAATGTTTCAAAATCTTCTCTAGATCTTAATATTCCTTTCATGTGTCAAATATGCACTCACATGACAAAGCTAATTTAGTAAAATAAGCAATAATAGCACCTAGCAATTGCAAGAGAAAACTATTACTTTAATCTACAAAATACTTAATAGTTTTCACCTAAAATGTATCCACATGTTACAATGTAGAAGTGCAGGAGGTGACCCATTGAGCTTTAAGAGCTGCTAAAATATACTGAAATTGCATACCTGAGGGCAAGTACTCTGTGAAATGATGCAGTGACACCTCGTCCGAATCCAGCAGGGTAAGCGGGTTTATTAGCAGAGCCAACAATCTTGACCTAGAAAATCATGTAACAGTCTTAAGGTAACAAAGATGTTTTCTAACAATAAAGTGGCAAAAACATAACGTAATAAGTTCAGAAGATGAACTTACTCCAAAACTCCCAGAATTTCAGGGCTCAAGGTTCTCAGTCGCAGGGTTGTGTGGCACAAGCGTTCGCTCACAACCCACTCTGTGTTATGTGTGGTGAGCTTAATTCTAAAGAATGTCGTGTTGGTATTGATGGTTTCCACAAGTGTGGAAAGGCAAGTCATTTTTGTAGAGAATACCTTAAGAACTGGCAAGGTAATGGGGGCAATAAAGCCCAATCTTCTTCAGCGGCTCTGGTAGATAGAGCTACTCCGAGAGGAGTTACTTCAAGGATAGGTGGAGGAGCGAACCGTCTGTATGCTATAACCAGTCGTCGGGATCAGGAGAACTCACCAGATGTTGTCACTAGTATGCTTAAGGTTTTTACTTTTGATGTTTATGCCTTAATTGATCCAGGTGCGATCCAGCCATTAGGTTTGAAATTGTAACACCCTGGATTTGAAATGAGACAAATAGTAGCTTTCTGAAAAAGGTGCAGGTGCCAACCACGGTGACCACCCATGGATCGTGGTGGGGGCCACAGAACGTAGGAGGGGGTCGTGGTTGGGCACCTCAGAAATTAAGCAGATGGGATCCACGGCCTTGCCAACGGTCCATGGTCCAGAGGTCCGTGGATGACCCAAAAGTCTCTGACAATGAACAATGTTTGACCAGGACGGACCATAGGTTCATCCACGATCCGTTAGTCGTGGTCTCGTGGGTCAGGCCTAGACGGTTAGTTTAGGGGAAATTAGGTCTTTTCTGGTTTTAATTAAAACAAAGTGGTTTCATTTTGCCTAAGTCTAGGAAACCTATATAGGTATTTTGAACCCCCAAAACCCCTTATTCAAGTCATTCTCTCAAAATCCCAAAAGAATTCCCAAAACTCCTCTCAAATATTCTCTCTCTAGAAGTTGGAAGAAGAAGGAAGAAATTGGAGCTAGGTCAAGTTCAAGTCTCCTAATATTCAAGCTTTTGAGGGCATTGTAATCAAGGTATGATGTATTTTATCCATGGATCTCTTCCATCCACGGAGTCCCCTATAATTTTCCCAATTTGTTGAATAATTCCCCAATTCTAGTTAGAGTTTCTTCCAATGTTGTAGGTTATGATGAATGTTGATCCAATTGAGTGGATAATGATTGATTATGATTGAATTGATAGTAAATCATGTTTTAGGATGAAATTACATGTATCCATGCCTATTCCATGATTCTAACCTAGAATTGGTATAGTTAGGTTGATGCAATGAAGGGAAACTTTGTGGGTTTAGATATATCCCTTATAGGGTTGATGAATTATGATTAGAATAGCTTGATAATAAAGTTAATTGATGATCATGAAATCTAGGGCTTTGAGAGTAAAGCTTATGATAAGAATTGTTGGTAATTAATGTCATTGTTGTGGAAGGGATACTTCCAACATGGATTGACTAAGTATGAATGTATGAATGTGAAAGGCTTTCTCAGATGAATGATTCTAGGTTGAAAGGATTACTCACCTAAAATTAATCTAGACTAAAAGACTATGTAGTTGACGAGGCTAGAGGCGATTACCCTTGACCTCCATAAGAAAGGATATGTGGCGATTCCCCTACTCCTTAGAAGTGAACGAGAGGTGAGTCCCCATGTTCTTATTATGATGAATGGACATTGAGGTGAGTACCCATGATCCCTATGAAATAATGTGGAAGCGAGTACCCGCATTATGTGATGAATGATGGGAGACGAGTACTCGCATCATATGATGAGATGGTGGAGGCAAGTATCCGTGATCTATAAGTAAGTAAGGCAAGAGGCGAATACCCATTAGCCTTTATAAGCTAGGCAAGAGGCAAATTCCTATGTCTTTAAAAGTAAGTATGAATAATGAGAACAATGATATAAATAATGAATAGTTTTGGATTGTTTCTAGATATGCCTTCCATGAGGTAAGCTTGACTAGAGGAGGATGACCCAAGTCTTGACTAAGGATGAGTAAGGTTGCTTGAGAAGTATTCCTTTCTTATTATGATGATGATTTATGTGCCTTTATTATGTTTATGGTTTATTTTGACTAACCATTATGTTTATGTTGTTTATGCTAGCCATCATATTTAGTACATGTTTGTACTAACACATACTTTTGCCTACATTCTTATCAAATGTAGGGTCCGACGACATTGACACTCAATATCATGGCTAGGATCATAGTAGATCAAGGAGTGAAAATTTGATGAGTCCTCATAGCATTCAAGGATTTGGCCACCATGTTCGTTTATGTTCTTTCATTTTATGTTTGGACTATTGTATGGGCTGTGTCCTAAGACTTTACTCATGATGTTTAGATGTTTTGAGACAATTGTATTAGACTTCCTCTTCGTTTAATAAAGACTTCAATTTTTTTGAAATGTTTTAAATTTCCACTAATTTCTATTAATTTATGTTTTGATATTTTAAGTGGCTTGTATGAGGCCTCTCGGGGTCTTATATGCCTTGTTACGTCTAGGGGATACCCTGGGTTGTGACAGAAATTTCTCCGAAACAACTTCTTGAGCATTTTAATTTTTCCGCCCATGTTGGTGATTCTATTCTAGCTGAAAGAGTCTATCGTAATTGTACCATCTTTGTAAATCACAAGGACGCCGTGACTAACTTAGTTGAGCTAGATATGGTGGACTTTGATGTTATTCTAGGTATGGACTGGCTTCATGCTTGTTATGCCTCAATTGATTGTAGAACTCGAGTAGTCGAGTTTGAGTTTCTTAATGAGCCTGTTTTAGAGTGGAGGAGTAGTTTAGTAGTGCCTAAGGGTCATTTCATTTCGTACCTTAAGGCTAGAAATTTAGTCTCTAAGGGGTGCATCTATCACTTAGTCTGAGTTAATGACTCTAGTGTTGAGACACCACTTATTAAGTCAGTTCCAATTGTGAGTGAGTTTCCGGAGGTCTTTCTAGATGATCTTCCCAGAGTCTCTCCTCAGAGAGAAATAGAATTCAAGAAATTCTTCCTGATACTCAACCCATATCCATTCCAGCATATAGAATGGCTCCAGCTGAGTGAAACGAGTTAAAAGAGCAATTGAGAGATCTTCTTGATAAGGGTTTCATCCAACCAATTGTCTCACCTTGGGGAGCTCCGGTCTTATTTATGAGGAAGAAGGATGTTCCCTTAGAATGTGTATCGATTACTGCCAATTGAACAAAGTTACTATAAAGATTAAGTATCCCTTTCCGAGAATTAATGATCTTTTTGACCAACTTTTAGGTGCCACTTGCTTCTCTAAGATAGACCTTAGATTTGGCTATCATCAATTCAGAGTAAGAGAAAGTGACATCCCAAAAACAACATTCAGGACTTGTTATGGTCATTATGAGTTCCTTGTGACGTCTTTGGGCTTGACGAATGCTCCTGCGTATTTCATGGATCTTATGAACAAAGTGTTTAAGCCATATCTCGACATATTTGTTTTCATATTTAGTGATGACATACTAATTTATTCGAGGAATGAGGAGGATCATGCAAGTTATTTCAGAATAGTCCTCCAGACACTCAAAGATCGAAAGTTATATGCCAAATTTTCTAAGTGTGAGTTTTGGATTCAGTTTATGGCATTGTTAGGCCACATTATATCTGGTGAAGGGATTCGAGTTGACACTCAAAATATTGAAGTAATGTAGAACTGGCCCTGACCCACATCTCCAACTGTCATAAGAAGTTTCTTAGTGTTGGTTAGTTACTACAAAAGGTTTGCTGAGGGGTTTTCTTCTATTTTGTCCCCGTTGACTAAGTTGACTCAGAAAACATCTAAGTTTCAATTGCTGAGCTTGTGAGAAAAGCTTTCAGGAATTGAAAACTCGGCTGACTATTGCTCCAGTGTTGACCCTACTAGAGGCTACTAAAGGCTTTGTTATTTATTGTGATGCGTCCAGAGTTGAACTTTGTTTTGTATTGATGCTAAATGGTAAGGTTATAGCCTATGCCTCAAGAACACTTAAGATTCAAGAGAAGAATTACCTTATTCACGATCTCGAGTTGGTAGCAATAGTGTTCGCTCTCAAAATATGGCGTCACTATCTATACAGTGTTCATGTGGATGTGTTCACTGACCACAAGAGTCTCCAGTATGTGCTCAGTACGAACGAGCTTAATCTCAGGCAAATGAGGTGATTAGAGTTGCTCAAGGAATAGGACGTGAGCATCCTATATCACCCAGGTAAGGCTAATGTTGTTGTTGATGCTTTGAGAAGGTTATCCATGGATAGTATTTCTCATATTGAAGAAATAAAGGAAGAGTTAGCTAAGAAAGTTCATAGACTTTCCCATTTGGGAGTTCGTCTGTTAGACTCCAACGAAGGTGGAGTTGTGGTGATGAATGTGGTTGAATCATCACTAGTATCTGAAGTAAAGGAGAAACAAGATAACTACCTTCTTTTACTTGAACTAAAAGCAAATGTTCATAAGAAAGAGGTTATGGATTTTGAAAAAGAGGGGGATGGGGTATTAAGATACCAAGGTAGATCGTGTGTTCCAAATGAGGATGAGCTCTAAGAAAGGATCATGGCAGAAGCTCATAGTTCTAGATATTCAATCTATACTGGCTCCACAAAGATGTACCATGACTTGAGAGAAGTATATTGGTGGAGTAGTATGAAGAGGTGCATTGCAGAGTTCGTTGCTAAGTTTAAAAATTTCCAAAACGTCAAGGTAGAACACCAATGGCCCGGTGGTGTGGCTCATAACATAGATCTTTCAGAATGAAAATTGGAGATGATTAGTATGGACTTTATTACTGGCTTGCCGCGATCTCGTAGGCAACATGATTCAATTTGGGTGATTGTAGATCGGATGACTAAATCAAGCCATTTCTTGCCGGTAAACACTACAAATTCAACTCAGGATTGTGCTAGATTGTATATTCAAGAGAGAGTTTAACTTCATGGAGTTCGCGTGGCTATTATCTCAAATAGGGATGCACAATTCACTACTCAGTTTTTGAAGTCCTTCCACAAAGGTTTGGGTTCGAAGGTGAACCTTAGTACTACTTTTCATCTTCAAATCGTTGGCCATGCAGAGCATACAATTCAGACCCTAGAGGACATGCTTCATGGATTTGATAGATAACTGGGATGACCACTTGCCTCTCATAGAATTTTCTTATAATAATAGTTATCACTTGTATTCAAATGGATCATTAGGATGCACTGTATGGGAGAAGATGTAGATCTCCTATTGGTTGGTTTGAGTTTGGCAAGGTTGAATTTATATGGCAAGACTTGGTTCATCAAGTTGTGAGTCCCAGATTTCGACTCATTTGGGCTTTGTTTTGATAGCATAAGTCTCCTCAAATGCCTAATTTATGCTCTAAACTGATATTAGAGTGTTGAATTGTAACTTTACAGGCAAAGGAGCAAGGCAATGACATGACGAAACAAAAGGGAAATAAAAAGCTGAAGAAGTGAAGAAAAGCAATCATGGTGATCGCCAAGACAACTCGGCGCACCACTGAGTGGCTCTTTAGCTCGCCTAAAGTTTAAGCATGCCAGCCCTAGGGATGAACCAAGTTGGAGACAGAAATGGGTAGTCGGCGGTTCTCCGATCGGTTCCTCAATAACAAATTGGATCGCCCAAAGTTATAGGACCTGAGATGCTGAAAGCCAATACAAAATGGTGATGGAAGAGGAAAATTGGCGGATCGCCGAATCACTCGGCGAGGCGTGACTTATACCGCCGAGTGGACTTGAAGCTCAAAACACAGACAACTATAAACTAGATTTTAAAAGGAGGGCATGAGAGTTCTGCAAATGGAGAAGAGTTATGCGAGCTCTAAAGTTTCGAGACAGTTTTTAGAGTTGTTTCTTTTAGTTTTTGAGGGATTTATTGAAGAATTTTGAGGATTTGCATGTGGGTTTTTGAATTTAACCATTTGAGAACATTGTAAAAGCTTGAAGACTCTTAACCAGCTGATGGCCAATCTAGTTGGTAATAGTTTTTACCTTTTTATGATGTTTAGTTAAAACCCCAATTTCTTGGGGTGTGATCATGTGATTATGGGTTGAATTAGCTTATGGATATTGCTATTTATTGATTTTAATGCTTAATTGAAGTGGGTTTAATTGATAGTTGTGTTAAAATCTATGGATTGTAGTTGCAAAAGCAATTCTAGTATAAAGTTCTGGGCTTGCTTAAGAGTGAAGTTTTAGAACCAAAGCTTTCAATTAATGATTGTAGTTATTGGTTTGATTTGTATTTGGCTTGAAAGAGTAAATCTTAAATCCGATTAGCTCGAGAGAGTGGGTGAATTAAGGTATGGGCTGTTCTTAATTGCGAAGCTTGTTGATATTCGAAAGAAATCACTTGAATCAGAGTAGTTGTTCGAGCGAAAACTATCTTACATATAGCCTAGCCTACCTATTGATATTTAGCTATTTATTAGTAATTTCAATTACCCATACAGTGAAATTTACCCATAATCAATCACATCCCGAGAATCCCTCTCTATATTATTACTTTCGTCGTATTTGATTGTATTGTACATGATAGTTAACAATCATAAACCCCCCATCTGACATTTGTTGTCACCTCCTTAGAATTAATTGCATGTTTTTGAAAATTGTTATTCCTACAACCGAATTGATCGAATTTATACTTCATAACTGAATTTTAGACACGTACCACTCCATGTGGGTTCGACCCCAACTCCTCATTGGGTTTTATACTAATTAACGATCGTTTGCACCTAGATTAAGATGAGGTGTACTTGAAATGTTAATCAAAATGGCACCGCTACTGGGGAGTGGCGTTGTTTGAAATTCTATTGTTGAAGTTTGAATTGTCATCTTTCTCTGTTATAGTTGGATCGACTTACTTTGTTTGTGTTTGTGTTTGTGTTGGCTGTGTTGAATAGATGAAGAAATGAGTGTAAACAGGAGAAATTGTAACAAAGTTGGCCACAAAGATGATATAGGGAGTTTGAATGATGTTAATGACCCTATCTAATTAGGTGGTGTCGGGGGTTTTCGTCTATCTCGTGTCGAAGGGAACACTATTTTTCATATCACTAGCACAATGCTTCAGCTCCTACAATTGAAATGATTGTTTGGAGGGTTGGCCCATGAGGATCCCCATGAGAACGTTTGGAATTTTGTTGACGTTTGTGGACTGTTCTCATTTAAGAACATTTATCCAGAATCGGTCTGTCTTCGATGATTTCCATTCTCTGTGATGGGAGAAGCCAAAAAATGGTTGTTGATATTTCGAGAAACTCCAGTACTACTGGGGATGAGTTGACTGCTTTTTTCTATGTGAGGTACTTTCCTCCTTTAAGGATGATGACGTTAAGGGATAACTTTCAAGGGTACAAACGCTTGGAAGGGGAACTAATCCACGAGACGTGGCTGAGGTTTCAAAAGCTATTACTTCAGTGCCCAACTCATGGACTTCCCCATGATGTCTTGTTGCAATACTTCTACATGAGTCTTGACTCGGTGAACAAAGGAGTTGCTGATCAACTTGTTCCTGGTGGTATAATGCAACAACCTTGGGATGTCGCATCTCAATTCCTAGATCGTATGAGCAAAATCAATAGAGTATGGTACACTTGTGAGGACCAAGTGTCTCCTCTCACCTTTAGAATGACAAAGGAGTAGATCGAGAAGGATCAACAGAGAGACCAAAACATGGCAAAAATGATGACCCAACTGGACTTATTGTCGAAAAACGTGATGGGTAGTGGGTTGAAAAGTTTAAGTGCTGTGCTTATTGGTGGAGCAAGCCCCAAGGAGGCACAATTTGAAGCGTTGTACAATGAGGAAGTGAACTTCCTTGCGAATAAAGGAGGAGGCTTTCATCAAAATTATCAAAGGTCGGGTGGAAATCCAGGTTGGAACAAAGATGATGGATAGAGAGATCGTGACAGAGAATGGCGTGATCGTAACGCCACTTAGAAGGAAAGAGAGGGTGACAAGGATAGGTATATCCCACCTCATGAGCATTAAAAGCCCAAGGAACCAAGGGCTGACTCAGAGAATGTCCGAACAGAAGATATGCTCTCAGCATTCTCAACAAGGTTGAAGGTTCAGACAAGGTGTTGAAAGAGATGAAAGAGGACGTCTCAACCCTCAATCAAATGGTGACGTCTCATTTAGTTTCTATCAAGCAGCTGGAAACATATGGGTCAAATCTTGGCTCATCTAAATCCAAGGCCAAAGTAAGGGTTTCCAAGTGACACAATGGCAAACCCCAAAAATGAAGCTTGAATTAGGATTTTTGTCATGCCACGACATTAAATAAGGTGCTTCTTTGGAGACAACCCAAGTCTTTGATGTTTTAAATTTTGTTTTTAATTAACAGTTGTTGATGTTGCAGGTTGAAAAGTGAAAAGGGTTGGGAAATGTTCCACCAATGAAGAACAAAGAAGAAGGTTAAAGTTAGGGTTCAAGCTTCAAATATTCACTCCAAATTTCGTGGGAAAGTTTCAAATAAGGTATGGGAACCTTGATTCATGGAATACTTTACTCCATGAAGCCCTCTCAACTAAATTTTGCAAATGGGTTTAAGATTCAAAAACTAGGGTTTTCATTCTAGCCATGGGTTCTTCCTAAAAACATTTTCATTATATTATTTTATGTATATTATGGATGATTTGTCAATTTAATGGTTATTTTATAGTAAAACTCCCCATGAACTACCCCATGACCCCAATTTCATGAATTTCAATGAAGTTATTGATGCAATATGATTACTACTATGAATTGTGGTTATGTTAATTTGGTTATGAAACCTTGTCTTGTTCATGTTGATAATAGTATATCCTAAATGAAGTGATGAGACTATGTTCATGACCTTGAAAAGGGTTAATTATGAAGGATTGTTCATGATTGTTGATAGTTATTGATGAACTTATAAACTCATTTGAAAGGTGAGAATCCTATGACTATTGTGTGAATTGAGGTTTTGTTGGAAGACTAATTTCCCCTTATCCTTACACATGTTTATGTATAATTTGTCTAGGATGATATTGATGTTGTTGTATTGATTGAAAGGCTAATTCTCATTAAAAACGCTATAAATAATGAGGTAAAAGTTACTCACCCTATAATGATGACTAAGGTGAAAGGTAGTTCTCACTAAAATGAATCTATGAGCTATTTAGTGAATTGTATGGAATGAAGGGTAAAGTATGCCTTCACATATGTAAGTACAATTTAGTGCTAATTATGTATAATTGGGAATAATGCTTAGTACCGAGTGGATATGGACAATGAGGAAAAGGCCCCTCCGCTAATGCAATAGGTTGGGTCATCTATAGTAAACTCATGAGATGGAAGCTCCTCCACTAATGCAATAGGTTGGGTTTCTAGTAGCAACCCCTTATCCCATAACTATGTGCCAAACATAGGACTTAGCTAGTGGATCCACAAGTAAGACCGCCATGTTTCGGTGTGGGGTTATATGACACCGGATTCCATTTAGCTCACATGGTCTATGTCGATTATAACTAATCTTCCCTAATAATAATAATGAGATAATGAATATGATAGGAACTATACTATGAATTCTTAATGGATTTACTTAGTAGGAGTGGAGGTATGGGACTTTACTCCTACATTGCACAAGTAAATTTATTAGGATATTATGGAATGGTTTCCTTATGGTATGATGAGATATGAATAGATGACTTTCTTTATGGTTAGTTTATGTACTTGTATGATTCCTCATTTATTAATAGGAAACATGGTAAACTTGAAAATGATGTTAATGGATATGTGGCTTCAAAGGGATGCTTAGTAAGGTTGGTATTATGGGATGCCAACCATACATTGCACAAGTGTTCTTAGAGGTTGCTATGGTATTGGTATGACTATGTTATGAGTGTGTTGTGACTATAGCTTGTATTCTATGTTGAAAAATGCATATTGGCTTTCTAAACTTGATAAATGCATGCTTCCAAGATAAATGTCCTATTTAGCATATTTAAATGGTTTTATGCATGTTTCCATACTTATCACATATTTGTGCTTACCCCTTCTTTTCTACATACTATGAGCGTAGGTCCCGGACGTTGATTCATTACTTCCTTCCTCAGAGTAAAGCTTGGGTCGACTATTCCCTAAGTTTTGGTGAGTCCTCCACTTCGGTGACTAGACGCTTTATTTCAGTCTTAGTTTTTAGTAGTATTTTCTTATGTTAAGACTTTCATTGATGTAAAAGGTTAAATCCCTAATTTCATTCTATTTTGTTTTAGATGGTTTTAATGAGACAAGTCTAGTATTTCCACAACTCTTATTATATGAAGTTTGAAGTTTGACTTCTATTACAATGTTTTTAATTTTCCGCATTATTTCTTTTGACATTATGTGTATGATTATGGTAAGGGCTTGTATGCAACCCCTTCGGGGTCAACTACGACATATTACGTCTAGGGGCTAACCCCGGGTCGTGACAACCTTGGTATCAGAGTATAAGGTTTTGGGAATAATATTTAGGATTTAGGTCTCATGAAACCACGTCTAATAGAGTCTTGTTCATGAGTGTGAAGTGATACGCTCAAATTACACCTCCTTACAGAAGCATAAGTGATCGTTATCAAGTAAAGAATCCAACTTTTAGGTTGGGATCGATCCCACGAGGAAAATGGTTTAGACTTTACTTTAACTAACAATTATATTCAATTAGTCAAATTATTTCCAGAAACAGGTAATAAAAGGGGGGTTGTGCTTGTATGAAACAAATAGTAAGAACTTAATAAGTAATCAATAATCAAACTCAACTTTGGTTGCTATCAAGATAAGAGAAATAACTAGGGTATGTGTGGTCCCCACAATCTCATAACGCGGTAATCCTAGTAATAGCAATCCTTTTCTAGTGTATTACATGCAAAGTGATAAGTTAGGTATCTCTAAATCCTTGGTCCGGCATCTAGAGAATTTCACCCCGCACCTTGGTCCGGCTACATGTGTATAATTTACTAACCCTTACCTTTACCTTATATTAGACATCATAATCGATGTTTGACTTAGTTATTACTTCGCACCAATCGACACTAGCCTATTAGATAGTATCACACTAAATCTATGTTGATAATTCTTTTCTTGTTAATTACCTCCTTGGTCCGGCAAGTAGTAACAAGACTAGTTCTAACGTTGGCCACTGTTAAAAAGACTTCTAAACGAAAGAATTATCAATGCATGCAAAATACTAGTCAAGAATTGCTTATTTACTATTCATACTTTGTTAATCGATCATGGTTCCCACAACCCTAGTTGTGGATTTAGTTACTCATATTGGCAAGAGCACAATTCATAATTTTAGATGAAGAAATCATGAACTTACGTAGAGAGAATAATAAACCCATAAATTTTACTTGAATTGCAAAGCCAAAATCTTCAAAACGAACTTGGGAAATCAATAATTGCTAGAGTTGCAAATTAATCTCCAAAGTTAAAAGCAAAAATAGAATAATAGTGTCTAACCCCCAAAAACGAGGTTTACATGTCCTATTTATAGAAAACAAATCCTAAATAGAAAAGGAAACAAATTAAGGAAAGTTTTGTTCAGGTACGCATCTTCAATCCACGAGACCGACTTACGGATCGTCGATGGATCTACGGTCCGTAAGTCCCTTCCGTCACTCGGGACTTAGAAAATATTTCAGCTTCCAAAAATCAGCTTCTTTGAAGCAAACGACGGACAAGCAGTACGGACCGTAGATCGACCTACGATCCGTCAATCCCCTCCGTAGCTCCATACTTAGAATCTTCAAAAATCAGGTACTGGAACCCTCGCAGTCTCACTCTACGGATCAACAGTACGGTCCGTAGATCAATCTACGGACCGTCAATGAGCACCGTGGTTCCACACTTAGTCAGACTTCCCTGATTTGTCCTCAATACCATGCCTGCTGATGTACGGTCATATCCTACGGACTGTGGATGGACCTACGGTCCGTAGATCACCTCCGTGGATGCCCTTTTTCTGCATTTCCTTCAGCTGTCTCTAAACTTCCGCACCTGAACACCTTTCCTGCAAAACATGATAAAAACCATAAAAACCAATATAAAAAGGCCCTAGACACACACAACTTGTAAGTGAAATGTATTAGAAATATCGTAAACTCACGGTATATCAACACCCTCAACTTAAATTCGTTGTTTGTCCTCAAGCGACGCACTATAACTCTAAACGACACTTGTATAGAAGCAATCATTTCTAAACTCAAGCAATCACATGGCTCTCTACCTCCTCATTGTTCGGGTGCACATTCGCTCTCTTAGACTCGACAAGCCAACTCATGTGGATCACATCATGACACAGACCAACCAACTGACACACAACAGACACCTTCTCACTGTCACCCAGGTACCAACTTTCCAATGATGTAACTAGTGCCCTTACTTCAAACGAAATCCTCTTTTCGCAAAAATTTAATTTCATTCATAGTACAAGGATTTATTCAACACTCACGCTCAGAAGTAATTTCAAATACAGTTAGTGCTTACTGCCATAAGCTTGCCCTTATTTTCACTGCTTAGACTCTCCAAACTAGACTCTAGGATCACTATAGGACTTTATTGGCTTGTAACGTAGGCTCAGGGTCAGGTGTGGTACATTTGGGTACTGCTTAGTGACTTTCTGCCCTCCTTGTCATTACACTAGGCTTTTAACCTCTTTTTGCCCTATTTTTGTCATATTATTGCTTTACCTTCTTTCCCTTGATTTTCTTCAACCACGGATGTGACTTTAGACTTTGTAGCTCATTTTACTTTTATTTTATTGTTCCTTTCGCTTTTAACAAGTCACATCCTTTCCTCACGTTTTCCCCTTCTTCTTTCTTTTTTTTTTTTTTTTTTATTTTTTAATTTTTCCACTCTTTTCATACCCATTTTTCTTTCAGTTTCCTCTTTCATAGCCACCCTCAACTTATGGATTTTCCGTTAGTTGAGGTGCACAATACCCGATGTCGGGTCAGGGCCAAGATTGAAGTTACTTTTTACATTAGCCACCCTCAACTTAGGCTTTTGGCCTAAGTCAAAGTGCACATGTCCAAGGAGGGACCGGGGCCAACATAGTAGATTATGGGAAAGTGAGTTCGGGGTTTTAGAAAGAAATGGTTTATTTTTAGGCTCAAAGTTGGATCAAAGGGGACAGTTATTTCATTTGGTTGAATCCTTCTAGGCAATTTGTGGATTTTTCAGAACAATGGCCTATGATCACTTCCTATCCTCTAGATTGAATTGTCTTAGCAGGACTAACCGGGCAAGTTCTAGTTTTGCACAAAAATCGTTTGAACAGTCAATGATTCTCACCCACTCTTGGCACATAGTTTCATTATCAGATTATCAGATTACCCAGTTCAAGTTTCAGGTCTAGTCATGTCATAAAGTCGATTGTTACTATGTCATAATCTGAGCCAACACAATCAACTAATTGTAGCCTACTTCTAGCATACAACCCAGAATATGACGGGTATCCTTTTTTATAAGCCATCATGCTTCATTCTGTTTCATGCTTCTACACATACAATCCTAAGACATGCCGGTTCAACAAAAATTAAACAGTCTCTTGGGGGAAAAGAACATAGGCAAGAAAACCCTAAGAGAGGATTCATGAGTTGGGTAACTCAGACTTCACCCTATTACTCACAATCCATTTACCCCACCCCCAACAAAAATAGATGCAATTGTCCACAATGCATACATAGACAGTAAAAGAGAATGGATTTGAGTGAAGCAAACCTGTGGCGCAAAGCGCCGGCGAATCATCAACAAGCAGGGGGATCCGGTTTCCCGGAGCCCTCTGGAACATCAGTGGGAGCGCCCTCAGTAGTGCCCACCTCAGTAATCCTAGCACCCTCAGTAGTGCTCTCTATCAACCGCTCCGCACCATCAGTGGTGCTCACAACGCCCCTCAAAATAGGCTGAACCTCTGCAACTGGGGCAGAGCTCGATGCCCCTACAGCTCTCTCACGTACCCTCTGCTGGCACAACTCTTCGTCTGCGATTGAAGCCCTCCTGCCTCCTTCTCCTGCCGACGCTGTCTTTTCTGAGCTTTCTCTTCCTTCGTGCGATGAGAGCAGTGCCGCTTGCCCTTGGCATGTGTCGGTGCAGGCCCTTCTCGGCAATGCCACTGAATAGAGCATCGAGCACTGCATATCAGCCAGTGCAGTAGGGGCAGCCTGAGTCTCAACTGAAGGTGCAGCAAGAATAGCATCAACGTCAGTCCGGAGGCTAGCTATGTAAGCTTGCAAAGCAGATAAGTCTGTGGCCGGAGCTGATCGCTCGAGGACTCGCAACTCAAAGGCGTCAAGCCGCTTATTAACAGCCAGGACCTTACGGTCCATCTTCCCCTCCATCCTGCGCTCCATTCTGGCCTCTGACTCGGCGATGGACTTTTGCATCCACGGCTGGATGTGATGCAGCAGGGTGGCCATCTGAGCTTCTAATTTCTGGACTCTGGCCAAAGGGACCACAGTAGTTCCTAACTGCGGTGTGGACCGGGAAGAGCTAGGAGCCATACTAGCTGCCTGAGATGAAGTGCCCTGAACAGTGTCGGTGTGATCGGGGATGCTTAGGTCATTACCCTGTGCCTGCCCCACTGTGTCTGCAAGATCGGCACCCAAATGAGGTACCTCAACCTAAGGCTCTCTGCGAGGTGCTGCCACATTTGCGTCATCCCGAATAAGGCCGATGTCCAATGCTTCTGTAGGGTGGACTAGCCTGTCACAATGCCATATCGACACGCCAGAGTCCCTGCACAACTAGCCAGCCATAGTGCCTCTCGCTGCTCAGCATTCCTCTAAAAGCGCCACTTCGCACGATGTCCCAGCGGTAATCAAACTCTGATGTGTGTTAGGAGACCAAGAGTGGCCCGTGGTAGGACCATAGAGAAAACGGCTAATGGTGGCGGGTGATATGTCCACCGGACACCCTCGAACTAAGGTGGACGTGAGCGGAGCCTGAGCTAGTGGCTTTGACCGCTTGGAAATGGAATCGCGGAGAGTGGCAGCATAGGAAGCATAGAAATCCCGGACAATCTCCTCGCTATATGTCCCTGGGTCTCGAACCATCCAGTCACACTTGTGAAGTTTGAACAGCCGGTGAATATCTGGAACAGTATGCAAGCTCCCTGTGAGGACTCTACGCTCCTCTCTAATTAGTCGGGCCATCTTTTGTTTGTCATTGACCATCTTAGCATCCCGATAGATTTGCCATTGACCTTCTACACACCACCTATTCAGCTCCCCTGCTACAGGAGCGGGGTCATCATTCCTTGGTGAAGGCATGGACTCTGAGCTAGTTGCCTCATCAGACGAGGATACTTGGTCATTCTCTCCAGACCCTGTGGTTGATTTGGCGTTGGACCCTGTAGCATGGACAAACTCTGATTTTGAAGAGTGGGCAGACTGGGAGCGTGAGGCAGGGGCAGACTCGGATCCGGACATAGGTCCCTCTGAATTGGAAGCAGCCCCAGTTGGTGACCCGATCAGTGTGTGCTCCTCATCAGATTGGGAGACAGTGACTACGTCGGGGAACACCTTCCGGGGGGTGCTTCTGGGTGCAGTGCGAGAAGCCCTAGGGTTGAGAGGCACATATACTGGGTCAGAGTCGGTGTCGGTGTCCTCATCAATCAACCGGAAACTAGGGGCAACAGATTTGGACTTACCCCATTTTGAGTAGGTGACCATCTTCTTGGGTGCCATCGTACCTGCGGGAACGATATTAGTGCCAAGACTAACTATATGCAGCAAAAAAAACTTTTAGAATTGATAACGACCCAAACTAAGTCGACAATTTTTTTTTTTGATAGTTGCTACAGTGGTCATCCACGGAGGAGACCTATGGTCCGTAGACTGATCTACGGTCCGTGGATCTCTTCCGTGGATCAGGGGGCCTGACATATAGGTCGCAGATGGAAACCACAGAAGTGCAGAACGGTCCGTAGATGGACCTACGGACCGTAGTCCACCTCCGTGGTTTTACACTTGGTGAAAATTTTCAGGTGCATCCAATTACGGACCCCATCTACGGTCCGTAGATGGATCTACGGTCCGTAGACGGGGTATCGTGGAAGCCATCAATGCCAGGTAGCATACATTTTTAGCCTTTGATTTCAACATTAACACAACCTCATCATGCATTTACTAATTTAAATTATGCTAGTTCGTCATTCTTAAGATTCCGACCGATTATTATACCCAACAATTTAGACTAGATGTGGAACCCTAAGTCAAAACTAGCATATAGTATTTACGATCACATGCACTAATGCTATACAATCACTATCTATTGTTCCAAGGGCGTTGTAATATTCAAGTTTATCATGCAATTTCATTTAACAATTACCCAAGGTCAAGACCCAACTCCCGACTCTCTATATTCAATATATGAATCGAAATTCAAAGTGAAGGGAAAGTCTATTACCTTACAAGCAACAAGGAGTGGGGTGATTGCGTGATGATACTATGCTTAGCAAGCCAAAGAGTCACCTCTTCGTTACTGACTGAACACCGGACCCTTTTGTTAGATTATGGGATGGGTTGAGTTTGGTATGGAAGGGATTTTGGGAATTTATGGAAGGGAGGATATTATGTGGTAGTTATGGAGTGATTTGGGGAGTTTAAAGAGTGGGTGAAACGGTTTTGGGAGTAATGGAGGGAAGGGAAACGGTTTGAAACATGGGGGCTTTTAAGTAATGGGGGGTCCGGGTCGGGTCAGACAACTTTAGGGTTTGGACTCACGAGACCTCGTCTACGGTCCGTGAGTCGATCTACGGTCCGTAGATCGGGACCGTAGATCACTATTATACTTGGACAAATTTAGGGACTTACCTGGGATCTACGGATACCATTGATGGTTCGTGGATCAATCGACGGACCGTCGATGGGATCCGTAGACCTCTGCACCAGACCATTTTCTGCAGATTTCTTGCGTAGTGTACCTGCACATGTAGCAACCAATAGGCTATTATTTTTTTACATTTTCTGGACACTTTTTAGACACGGACCCTATATTACTTCTAGTCAACACTAAGAACTAAAACACTAAAGCACCTACCTACATTGATACAAAGACACAAGTAATCAAAGAAAGCTAAACTACTAAATGGAAAACAGAACCCTATCGTTGGCTAGATTGTACATCTTAGGTTGCCTCCCAAGCAACGCTTGATTTAACGTCGCGGCACGACGCAGGTGTCTTGATTACTCAGACTTCATCAAGATTGCAGGCCTCAATCACTTCTTGCACAGTTTAACATTTCCCAAATAGATCTTGATCCTTTGCCCGTTCACCACAAACCTTGTTCCATCCTTATTTTCAAGCTCAACCGCTCCATGCGAGAGCACTTTTGTGAGCAAAAATGGCCCGGTCCACTTGGACTTGAGTTTGCCTGGAAATAGGCGCAACCTAGAGTTGAATAACAGCACACGATCACCAACCACAAATTCTCGCTTTTCAATTCTTTGATCATGATACCTCTTCATCTTCTCTTTGTATAGGGCTGAACTTTCATAAGCTTTTAGGCGAAACTCATCAAGCACGTTCAAGTCATTCATCCTTTGATTAGATGCAGTGCCCCAATCCAAATTTAACTTCTTCATTGCCCACATAGCCTTGTGTCTAGCTCTACTGGTAAATGACAAGACTTCCCATATACCAGTTGGTAAGGCGACATACCTATGGGGGTCTTGTATGCAGTGCGATATGCCCATAGAGCATCATCAAGCTTCCTTGACCAATCCGTTCGATTGGCGTTCACAGTCTTTGCCAAATCTGCTTTATTTCTCTGTTGGACACTTCAACTTGACCGCTAGTCTGTGGATGATAAGGAGTGGCTACATTGTGACGGACACCATATTTCTCAAGTAGTGCCTTGAACAACTTGTTACAAAAGTGAGAGCCTCCATCGCTAATAATAGCCCTCGGTGTACCAAATCTGGAGAAGATATTCTTTTTCAAGAATGCGGTGACACTTTTACCTTCGTTGTTGGAGAGCGCTACTGCTTCCACCCAGTTTGATACATAATCAACCGCAACAAGAATATACTTCATCCCATATGAACTCACAAATGGACCCATAAAATCAATGCCCCATACATCAAACAATTCGATCACTAGTATAGGATTCATAGGGAGCTCTTGCCTCTTTGAAATCCCTCCATCTCTTTGGCAACGATCACAAGATTTGGCGAAATCATGAGCATCTTGGTGGATGGTAGGCCAATAGTATCCACACTGCAAAATCTTATGTGCAGTCCGAATACCACTATGATGCCCACCAACGGGCGATGAATGGCATGCTTCAAGTAGACTCAACATCTCAACCTCAGGCACACAGCGACGAATAATCCCATCAGCACAACTACGATACAAATAAGGTTCATCCCAAAAGAATTTCTTCAATCATGCATAAACTTCTTCCTTTGGTGAAAAGACAAATCGGGTGGCACAATATCGCTTGCCAAATAATTAGCAAAGTCTGCGAACCAAGGAATCAAATCATTAGAAGCAGCCAATACCTGTTCATCTGGAAAAGCATCATTAATTTAGCCCTATCTCCAAGCTTTAGCATGGCCTCCTCCTCTAATCTGGACAAGTGGTCGGCAACTTGATTTTCGGTTCCCTTTCTATCTTTTACCACAAAATCAAACTCTTGCAGCAACAATACCCATCTAATCAATTGTGGTTTTGCATCCTTTTTCGCCATCAAATACCTCAATGCAGAATGGTCAGTATGCACGATGACCTTAGTACCAAGCAAGTAGGAACAAATTTTTCGAATGCAAAAACCACCGCAGGAAGTTCTTGTTCGGTCACAGTATAATTCCTCTGGGCCACATTTAGGGCTTTGCTAGCATAGTAAATAGGGTGAAGAATTTTCTCACGCCTTTGACCCAATACTACACCAAGCGCCACTCCACTCGCATCGCACATTACCTCAAACGGTTGTCCCCAATCCGGTGAAATAATGATAGGTGCGGTAACCAACTTTTCCTTCAACTCTCCAAATCTTCTAAGACAAGCATCATCAAAATAGAACTTACTATCCTTCTCGAGTAGTTTGCACAAGGGATGTGCAATTTTTGAGAAATCTTTGATGAATCTCCTATAAAAACCTGCATGCCCAAGAAAACTTCTAACACCTTTTATAGAGATCGGTGGTGGAAGCTTTTCTATTACCTCAATTTTAGCTCTATCAACCTCAATACCTTTCTCTGAAATTCGATGACCCAACACTATACCTTCTTTTACCATGAAATGACATTTCTCCCAATTCAACACCAAGTTGGAGTCTTCACATCTTTTGAGCACCTTGGCCAGATGTTCTAGACAATGATCAAACGAATCACCTACCACTGAAAAATCATCCATGAACACTTCAATAGTGTCCTCCACCATATCAGAAAATATCAACATCATACATCTCTGGAAGGTCGCTGGAGCATTGCACAAATCCGAATGGCATCCGTTTGAAAACAAAAGTCCCATATGGGCAAGTGAAGGTGGTCTTCTCTTGGTTTTCTGGAGCTATAGAAATTTGATTGTAGCCCGAATACCCATCAAGAAAACAATACCAACCCTTGCCTACAAGCCTATCTAACATCTGGTCCATGAATGACATAGGAAAGTGGTCTTTCTCTGTCCACGCATTCAACTTCCGGTAATCCATGCAAACTCTCCATCCAGTGACAGGCCTCATTAGAACAAGCTCATTTCTTTCATTTGGAACCACAGTCATTGTCACGACCCAAGCCTAGGGCCTAGACGTGACATGGCGAATGAGGAACCCGAAGGAACCCCAAACAAGCCTCTCAAACTTGTCATCACAGTTCATAGGTCGCGGAAGTACATTCAACATTTATTTAACGGGAAATAGGGACTAAGGGCAAACCATTTCAAAATGACATCATAGAACAAGAGTCAATCTCATTTAAAAAATACTTATCCAACGCACACCTCTACATACATAGATAGGACGGGGCCATGACATACTACCGGCTCCCCTCATAGTCAAAATACAATTGCAAGCTAAAGTCTCAAAACATAGGAGTAGGAAACATAACATAGCCCTGGAATCATTGAGGACTCACCAACAACTCGGATAAGCACCGTACTAGCCACGTGAATGGAGAGAAGGATCAAGAGTAGCTTCGGTCCCTACATGGTGACATCATGTAGGCAAAATATGCGTTAGTACTTGGAATGTACTAAGTATGCGGGGGTGCAACACAACAATAGACATGGACACAATCGAAATACAAGAAATAGTTTCATAGGCATTATGAATAACAATATGAGGATGCATGATCAAAGTGAAGTCAAAACATGTTTAAGTAAATCTATACTAATAGTAGATATCATATGTGTATGCATGATCCAACCAATCTATAACCCCAACTTAGGATGGGGGATGCCGTTCACACCCGGACACCCTGGTGGCAAGGTATAAACCCCTCACATGGTTGATGTTGGTCACACCCCAAGCATCCTAGGTGGTGAGATATAAACCTCTCACATGGTTGATGTTGGTCACACCCAAGCATCCTAGGTGGTGAGATATAAACCTCTCACATGGTTGTCCGGTTCTTTTCCCCCGGACCGGGCATGGTCATGCAACACTTTATATAGGAAATTCCCATTAGGCTCTAATGCAATCTCACGTATGGAATGAACATATACACAAACTTAGTTTGTCATCAACACATCTCTGGATTTCCATACATCTCATAACTCAAGCTTTAAAGTTTCGATTCATCAATTCTCCATAATTGGACATTTTGTCAAACACCTTGAAGGCATGTAATGGAATCAAAGAGCATGGAAAATAGGGTAGTAATTATGCAGCCAAACCAGTGAACAACCTACAACAACACCTTTTTAACACCCACAATACCACATGAAAATCTCCACATCCATTCCAAATTTAGGTTCAAGTTCTAGAGTCACAACATGCTCAAAACAATCACTTTTCATGTTTAAAATTCAATGTGCAGGAAATTATTACAAAGAACAAGACTAATTTAAGAATCTTAACTTAAACCATGAATTAGTGAGTAGAATAGAGTCTAGGCACTATGGGTGGAAGGACCCATGAGTTCAACACCACATACCTTGAGAGTTTTTATGAAGGTCTTGAGAGTGTCTTCAATGGAAGCTTGGAACTTGGAGCAAGAGTTTCTTCAATCTTGAGGAAGGTTTTGGATTAGGGTTCTTGAGAGAACTTGAGAGAAAATGTGTCTAAGTATGGGAGAGGTGTTTTGGGAAATGTTTTAGAGATGGGAATTGAACTAATGGTATATAGGAAATAACATATGCCCTTTGGAAAAATGGTCCAACACTTAGAAAAAACAATGAGGCGGGTGAACAGTAAAAACGCTCACTGGAAATTGCCTTTCCTGTCGGACAGATTTTACGAAAATGGGCATAACTTCTTCGTCCGAACTCCGAACGAGGTGAAACGAAGTGAGTTAGGTAGCTAACTCAAAGGGCTTTCCATGGATATGTTACTGGCCACCCAATAATTTGTGTGCTAGGAGAATAACATCGGTCTTCTTAGGATCCACCTTAATACCATCCCCCGACACCACATGGCCTAGGAAAGCAACTTCCTTCAACCAAAACCCACACTTTTCATATTTAGCGTACAACTTCTCTTCCCTCAATCTTTGGAGTACAACCCTCAAGTGACCCTTGTGCTCTTCCTCACCCCAAGAATAGATCAAGATGTCATCTATAAACACCACCACAAAAGAATCAAGGTAGGGTTTGAAAACCTTATTCATCAAATCCATAAAGAGAGCCGGAGCATTAGTCAACCCGAAAGACATCACCACAAACTCATAGTGCCCATACCTAGTACGAAAGGCCGTCTTGAAAATATCACACTCCCTCACCTTCACTTGATGATACCCTGACCGAAGATCAATCTTAGAGAAGTGACTAGACCCATGCAATTGGTCAAATAAATCGTCAATCCTTGGAAGAGGATACCTATTCTTGACGGTGACCCTATTAAGTTGTCGATAATCAATACACATTCTAAGAGACCTATCTTTCTTCTTTACAAACAAAACCGGAGCACCCCAGGGAGAATGACTAGGTCTAATAAACCCCTTCTCTAACAAATCTTTTAATTGCTCTTTCAACTCTTTCAACTCCGCCGGGGCCATACGGTAAGGGGGGATAGAAATAGTTTGAGTATCGGGAAAGAGGTCTATACCAAGATCTATCTCCCTTTCGGGAGGGACACCGGGAAGGTCTTCTGGGAAGACATCTAGAAACTCATTAACAACCGGAATAGACTCAATAGGAGGGACTTTAGACTCCACATCATTGACTTTCACAATATGGTACAAGCACCCTTTGGAAATCAACCTATGGGCTTTAATGCAAGAAATGAATTTCCCTTTCACCATAACATCCCGGCTCTCCCACTCAAGGACGGGTTCATTAGGAATCGAAACTTGACTTTACGAGTCCTACAATCAATAGAAGCATAATATGCATGCAACCAATCCATCCCAAGAATAACATCAAAATCCACCATGTTCAACTCAACAAGATCGCAAGGCAACAACTTATTCAATATGAAACCGGACAATTTCTATACACTTTTCTAGCAACAATAGAGACACCAATGTGAGTAGATACTTCATATGACTCATGCAACAATTCCGACTCGACATGAAATTTTCTAGCAACTAAGGGGGTAACAAAGGAAAGGGTGGCACCCGGATCAATCAAAGTATAAACATCAAGATCAAATATTTGCAACATACCGATCACCACATCTGGGGTCTCATTAACACATTGTCTACTATGGAAAGCATAAAATCGATTGTCCCTTGGGGCACCACTTTGAGAAGCACCTCTACCCAAATGAGTAGTGTTTGCACTTCGGACCTTGTTGCGGATCTTGGGACACTCAAACCTCTTATGACCCACTTCTCCACATTCAAAGAAAGCCCCCGAACCCTTCATGCAAGGACCACCATGCTTCCTCCCACACTTAGGGCATACATCCATAGAACCCACTTCATCTCCCCCTTGAGGTCTAGGAACATTGATAGCAAATCCCCGGTTGACATGAGGGTTTCATCGGCCTTGATGAAATCTAGCACCCTTAGGGAACCTATTCTCCAATCGGGCCCTCTTGGCCTCGTGCCCCCTTTTCTTCCTTAATTTCTTCTCCTCCATTTGCTCAGCATAAGTCATCAACCGAAACAAATCCATATCTCCAATGAGCATAGCGGACCGACACTTCTCACTAACCAAGTCGGATACACCCATCACAAATTTGTTCATCCTCGACCTAGAGTTGGCCACCAAGTGAGGTGCATACTTGGAGAGTTGGACAAATTTGAGGGCATACTCCCTCACACTCATAGCTCCTTGCTTCAAGTTCATGAACTCCACCAACTTTGCCTCCCTAAGCTCAAGAGGGAAGAACCTATTAAGGAAAGCAAATTTAAACTCCTCCCACAACACCACATAGCCATTACCTTTCTCGCCCTTCCATTGATCAAACCAAATTTGAGCAACCCCCTTGAGTTGGTAGGCCGCCAATTCCGCCTTCTCACAAGCACCAACATCCATAATGGTCAAGATTTTGCATACCTCATCGATGAACTCTTGCGGGTCCTCATCCACCTTTGAACCATGGAAGACCGGAGGGTTCATCCTCATGAAATCTCTCACCCTTTCCCCCGGGGTGGTAGTTCGAGGAGCTTGGGCTCCTTGTTGCACTTGGTTAGCTACCACTTGTGCAAGCATGGTGAGTGCATCACGGAGCTCACCATTGGTGGGTGGCTCTTCCGGTGATCGGGCCCGTCTTCCCCTCATGTTTGGCATGATGATCTAGCAATCCAAAGAACAAACGTTAGGGAGGAATCACCTTATCGCACTATAAGCACGACATAGAACATGAAGAAGGGAAACCTTTCCTAAAACGTTTTGTAGCCTCCCATTCATAGTCGTGGCGCGCTTCACAACCATGATTAGGACTCTACTCAACGCGGTGTGTTGGACTCCGAGGATTTAACAACCTAGTGCTCTGATACCAAGCTTGTCACGACCCAAGACTAGGGCCTAGACGTGACATGGCGAATGAGGAACCCGAAGGAACCCCAAACAAGGCTCTCAAACTTGTCATCACACTTCATCGGTCGCGGAAGTACATTCAACATTTATTTAACGGGAAATAGGGACTAAGGGCAAACCATTTCAAAATGACATCATAGAACAAGAGTCAAGCTCATGTACAAAATACTTGTCCAACGCACACCTCTACATACATAGATAGGACGGGGCCATGACATACTACCGGCTCCCCTCATAGTCAAAATACAATTGCAAGCTAAAGTCTCAAAACATAGGAGTAGGAAACATAACATAGCCCTGGAATCATTGAGGACTCACCAACAACTCGGATAAGCACCGTACTAGCCACGTGAATGGAGAGAAGGATCAAGAGTAGCTCCGGTCCCTACATGGTGACATCATGTAGGCAAAATATGCGTTAGTACTTGGAATGTACTAAGTATGCGGGGTGCAACACAACAATAGACAAGGACACAATAGAAATACAAGAAATAGTTTCATAGGCATTATGAATAACAATATGAGGATGAATGATCAAAGTGAAGTCAAAACATGTTTAAGTAAATCTATACTAATAGTAGATATCATATGTGTATGCATGATCCAACCAATCTATAACCCCAACTTAGGATAGGGGATGCCGTTCACACCCGGACACCCTGGTGGCAAGGTATAAACCCCTCACATGGTTGATGTTGGTCACACCCCAAGCATCCTAGGTGGTGAGATATAAACCTCTCACATGGTTGATGTTGGTCACACCCCAAGCATCCTAGGTGGTGAGATATAAACCTCTCACATGGTTGTCCGGTTCTTTTCCCCCGGACCGGGCATGGTCATGCAACACTTTATATAGGAAATTCCCATTAGGCTCTAATGCAATCTCACGTATGGAATGAACATATACACAAGCTTAGTTTGTCATCAACACATCTCTGGATTTCCATACATCTCATAACTCAAGCTTTAAAGTATCGATTCATCAATTCTCCATAATTGGACATTTTGTCAAACACCTTGAAGGCATGTAATGGAATCAAAGAGCATGGAAAATAGGGTAGTAATTATGCAGCCAAACCAGTGAACAACCTATAACAACACCTTTTTAACACCCACAATACCACATGAAAATCTCCACATCCATTCCAAATTTAGGTTCAAGTTCTAGAGTCACAACATGCTCAAAACAATCACTTTTCATGTTTAAAATTCAATGTGCAGGAAATTATTACAAAGAACAAGACTAATTTAAGAATCTTAACTTAAACCATGAATTAGTGAGTAGAATAGAGTCTAGGCACTATGGGTGGAAGGACCCATGAGTTCAACACCACATACCTTGATTTTTTATGAAGGTCTTGAGAGTGTCTTCAATGGAAGCTTGGAACTTGGAGCAAGAGTCTCTTCAATCTTGAGGAAGGTTTTGGATTAGGGTTCTTGAGAGAACTTGAGAGAAAATGTGTCTAAGTATGGGAGAGGTGTTTTGGGAAATGTTTTAGAGATTAGAATTGAACTAATGGTATATAGGAAATAACATATGCCCTTTGGAAAAATGGTCCAACATGTAGAAAAAAAAATGAGGCGGGTGAACAGTAAAAACGCTCACTGGAAATTGCCTTTCCTGCCGGACAGATTTTACGAAAATGGGCATAACTTCTTCGTCCGAACTCCGAATGAGGTGAAACGAAGTGCGTTAGGTAGCTAACTCAAAGGGTTTTCCATGGATATGTTATTGGCCACCCAATAATTTGTGTGCTAGGAGATATGACCCTCCAAAGTAGACCCTCAAAAAGGCTTCACTTGGAAATTTCGGATTTTTATACGGTTGCTCTAAAATTTGGGTTAGACCGATTTCCCACTCAATTTGATCCCCTAAACAAGAATATGAAGTCGGATTTTCAAAAAACAAAACGGATTTTTTTTAATTTTATATATAGCTAAACAAGTTTCCGGTAACTTCCGAAGCACATTTTTAAGAACTTTTTGGGTCATTTCAGTTATACCACCTTTTTTTGGTACACACTGCACAGGACATACCCAATTACTATCTGAGATGGGATAAATAACTCACGCATCCAACCACTTGATGATCTCCTTTTTGACTACCTCTTGCATAGGTGGATTTAATCTTCTCTGGTGCTCAATACTGGACTTATAATCTGGCATGAGTTGGATTTTGTGAGAACAGATACCGGGGGGAATCCCAATAATATCTGCAATAGTCCACCCAATCCCTCGCTTGAACCTCTTTAATACAGTCACCAAACACTCTACTTGCCTTGCATTCAAATTTGCTGCAATGATGACCGGCAAAGTATTCTCTTCGCCTAAATATACATACCTCAAGTGCGGTGGTAGAGCTTTAAGCTCCAATTTTGGTGCCTCCACAATAGATGGTCTTGTGGGTGGGGACTCGCGATTCTTCATGTCTAGCTCATACTTCTTTGGTTTGGACCGGTATTCACACTTATCAAGTGCGGCTACCAACTCATCATACTCTTCAATACCATCACTACCAATATTCATCATGACTGCTGCTAGTGCCTCAACACCTAATCGCTCTTCAATTTGTACTTCTGACCCATTCTCCACTCTGTAAGTTATAGCAGATACTGTTTGTAGCTCACCATTCTGCTTCATGGATCTACAGATATTGAAAGTTGCTTCTTCATTATTCAGTCTGAACTTTATCTATCCCTTTTCCATATCAACCAACGCACGCCCTGTGGCAAGAAATGGTCTCCCAAGGATGATGGGAACCACAAAATCAACCTCACAGTCAAGAATCACAAAATCCGCCGGAAAGATGAAAGACTCTACTTTCACTAGCACATCATGGAGCACACCTATGTGCCTCTTTACAGTCCGATCAGCCATCAGTAACCGCATTGCAGTGGGCTTTGGATCCCCCAGACCCAACTTCTTGTAAATAGACAAAGGCATGAGGTTGATGCTAGCACCAAGATCACACAATGCCTTAGCAAAGTGTAATAACCCTATAGTACATGGGATCGTGAAAGCACCAGGTCTTCCTTCTTCTGCACCAGAGATCTTGTAGCAATAACACTACAATGCTGCAATCTATCATCATCTGCAAAACTCACAGACCTTTTCTTTGTCACCATATCTTTCATGAATTTTGCATATCCAGGCATTTGCTCCAAGGCTTCTATCAAAGGGACATTGATAGAAAACTGCTTCAACATAGTGATAAACCTGCGATATTTACCATCTTCATTCTTCTTCACTAACCTCTGTGGAAAAGGTGGTGGAGGTCTAGGTATGGGGACCACTTTCTGAGGTATCTCCACTTCTTGTTCTGTCACAACCTCCGATTCCTCTCTAACTTCCACCACATCATCTTCTTTTCTAATCTCGGTATCCACTACAGACGGCATAGGTGGATTTATGGTTTGCTTACCCCCTCGAGTAGTAATTGCCATACAATGACCATCATTCTTTGGATTCTGAATGGTGTTGCTAGGAAGAGTGCCAGGTTGACGCGGGTTCACTGTAGTAGACAACTGCGTCATCTGCTGCTCTAGATTCTTTATTGACACTGCATGGGCGTCAACCTTTTGACCAATACCAGATAAGTCGTTTCTCATCTCCTTCACATTCTCATCAGTCGCATCAAACCTTCTCATCATCTTATGCAGCATATCTTCGATACGCGTCATATTACCTCTAGCTTCCCTAACACCAGATTCCCGATTTTGAGGGGGAACATAGGGTCCAACCCGATCGTTTCTGTTGCCATAGTTGTTCCTGTTGTAGTTGTTGTCGCGATTGAAGTTCCCATCTCGGACGTAGTGACCCTCTCAGTTGTAATTTCCATAGTTCCGACCTTGGTTCCCTTGACCTTGGCGCCAATTTTCCGTGTTGGATCCTTGGGCATTTGGTCGAAAACCCCTCGTCTGATCGTTCACCGCATAAGTGTCCTCTTCATAGTAACACTCCTCAACTGGTGGTGGAGTTCTAGTTAAGTAGTTTACAACATTTACCTTTTCTGCTCCTCCACTCATATGCTTCAATACTAACCCCAACTCTGTCCTCATCTGAGCCATCTCCTCACGAATATCATCTGCAGAGTTAACAGTTGCATTATGAACGGCAAAAGTGTTTCTCCCAGTATCTGACCTTCTAGTGCTCCACGCTTTATTGTTGCGAGAGATCCTCTCCAATTTTTCAGCAATCTGTGCATATGTACAATAACCATATGAACCTCCAGCAATAGTGTCAAGTACTGCTTTATTGTTATCATCCTGTCCTCGATAGAAATATTCCTTCAGTGACTCATCCTCAATACGGTGGTTTGGGACACTTCTTACGAAAGCAGTGAATCTGTCCCACGAGCTACTCACAGACTCTCCAGGTAATGCCACAAAATTGTTGACCCTATCTTTGTGATTGAGCTTCTTAGACACTGGATAATACTTTGCTTTAAACACCTCTGCTAGTTGGTCCCATGTGAAAATTGAGTTATAAGGAAGCTCAGTGAACCATACTGTAGCATCGCCTGTCAGTGATAGAGGGAACACTCGTAATCCAATGACATTCATATCCAAGTCTGGTCTACCTACACAACTTTTGCAAACCACCCTTAGCTTGGCCAAGTGAGCATGTGGATCCTCCGATGGCGATCCTGAAAATAAGCCTCTTGCTGTAAGCATCTGCATCAAACTACTAGTCACCACAAATGTGTGCCCTGGAGGTAGAGGAGGTAGGATAATGGGTCCATCGGAGTCTGCTATGTCGATGTTGCCCCGGTAGTTGTCATGTTGTTGTGGGCCTGGTGGACCATGCACTCTCACTGCATCTCCCAATTGATTTTTAGCTAGACCCCGGTTTTACCCACCAATTACTCTTGGCTACTGTAACTCAACTGCTTCATCTAGATTTCCTCCGATAGGATGAACTGGAAGTCCTTGATTGTTCATTCTTCGCAAAGTTCTGTTCAACTCTGGATCGTACGGAGTAAGTGGTTCACCTTGGCTCCGTGTACTTGGCATACACTAGAGTCGGAACCTGAGAGAGACAAAAACAAAGAAAAAAGTAAAATTAGGAAATATTTGACTAACGTTCAATAATGTAGTTAAAACTAAATCTAAAAAGCCAGATTCCCCGGCAACGGCGCCAAAATTTGATACGCTCAAATTACACCTCCTTACAGAAGCATAAGCGATCGTTATCAAGTAAAGGACCCAACTTGTAGGTTGGGATCGATCCCACGAGGAAAATGGTTTAGACTTTACTTTAACTAACAATTATATTCAATTAGTCAAATTATTTCCAGAAACAGGTAATAAAAAGGGGGTTGTGCTTGTATGAAACAAATAGTAAGAACTTAATAAGTAATTAATAATCAAACTAAACTTTGGTTGCTATCAAGATAAGAGAAATAACTAGGGTATACGTGTTCCCCACAATCTCATAACGCGGTAATCCTAGTAATAGCAATCCTTTTCTAGTGTATTACATGCAAAGTGATAAATTAGGTATCCGTAAATCTTTGGTCCGGCATCTAGAGAATTTCACCCCGCACCTTGGTCCGGCTACGTGTGTATAATTTACTAACCCTTACCTTTACCTCATATTAGACATCATAATCGATGTTTGGCTTAGTTATTACTTCGCACCAATCGACACTAGCCTATTAGATAGTATCACACTAAATCTATGTTGATAATTCTTTTCTTGTTAATTACCTCCTTGGTCCGGCAAGTAGTAACAAGGTGAGTTCTAATGTTGGCTACCGATAAAAAGACTTCTAAACGAAAAAATTATCAATGCATGCAAAATACTAGTCAAGAATTGCTTATTTACTATTCATACTTTGTTAATCGATCATGGTTCCCACAACCCTAGTTGTGGATTTAGTTACTCATATTGGCAAGAGCACAATTCATAATTTTAGATGAAGAAATCATGAACTTACGTAGAGAGAATAATAAACCCAAAAATTTTACTTGAATTGCAAAGACAAAATCTTCAAAATGAACTTGGGAAATCAATAATTGCTAGAGTTGCAAATTAATCTCCAAAGTTACAAAGCAAAAATAGAATAATAGTGTCTAACCCCCCAAAACGAGGTTTACATGTCCTATTTATAGAAAACAAATCCTAAATAAAAAATGAAACAAATTAAGGAACGTTTTGTTCAGGTACGCGTCTTCAATCCACGAGACCGACTTACGGACCGTCGATGGATCTACGGTCCGTAAGTCCCTTTCGTCACTCGGGACTTAGAAAATATTTCAGCTTCCAAAAATCAGCTTCTCTGAAACAAACGACGGACCAGCAGTACGGACCGTAGATCAACCTACGGTCTGTCAATCCCCTCCGTAGCTCCATACTTAGAATCTTCAAAAATCAGGTACTGGAACCCTCGCAGTCTCACTCTACGGATCAACAGTACGGTCCGTAGATCAATCTACGGACCGTCAATGAGTACCGTGGTTCCACACTTAGTCAGACTTCCCTGATTTTTCCTCAATACCATGCCTACTGATCTACGGTCATAACCTACGGACCATGGATGGACCTACGATCCATAGATGACCTCTGTGGATGCCCTTTTTCTGCATTTCCTTCAACTGTCTCTAAACTTCCGCGCCTGAACACCTTTCCTGCAAAACATGATAAAAACCATAAAAACCAATATAAAAAGGCCCTAGACACACACAACTTGTAAGTGAAATGTATTATAAATATTGTAAACTCACGGTATATCATGCTCACTTATGAGTGAGAAGCTATATGATGGTTTGGAATTTTCCCTTCTTTCATTACTCTCTATTTGTGGTTATAAATCCTAGCCCTACGATCTCCTTTCTAACACTTTTCTACGATTATAGGCAATGAATACAAGGAGAGGTAATGCAAGAAGAGGGCAAGAGGAGAATGTCATTGAGGGGAAGCCTCCCCATGCTCCTCTGAATCCTCAAGTGCCTGATGAAGCGGGAGCTATGACTAATGTGGAGATAAGGACGACTCCCCAGACTTTAACTCAGGCCTTGACGACCCAGGTTACCGATATGTTAGAGTCCAAGCAAATCCCAATGCTAGCACAACAACTTCCAGGGTTAGGGATTTCACTAGAATGAATCCCCCCACCTTCCATGGTTCCAAAGTGGATGAGGATCCACAAGGCTTACTTGATGAAGTGTTGAAGGTGGTTGATGCTATGGGAGTAACTAATCGTGAGAAGGCGGAATTAGCCGCCTACCGGTTGAAGGACGTAGCTCAGGTATGGTATGGATAATGGAAATGAGAGAGAACTATGAGAGAAGGCCCGATTGATTGGGAAGCATTCAAGTCGGCTTTCCTTGATAGGTTTTTCCTACTAGAATTGAGGTATAGAAAGATGTAGGAATTCATCAACCTTCCCCAAGGAGGTTTGAGTGTGAAATAATATGGCCTCAAGTTCACGCAATTGTCTAAACATGCTCCAACCTTAATGCCAGACTCGAGGGCAAAGATGAGCAAATTTGTTATGGGGGATATCTTCTTTAGTGGTAAACGAGTGTCGTTCGGCAATGCTCATTCCAAGCATGAACATTTCACGCCTTATGGTACATGCCGAACAAATTGAGGAAGAAAAGCTCAGGTAGGCTGGTAGAGAAGTGAAGAGGACAAGAGTAAATGATAACAATTCGTCTAAGGGCAGATTTGAGGTTCAAGGCAAACCAAGGTTTAAGAAGTGGTTTTCTAATCAAGGTACCAATAGTGCTTCTAATGTCAACAAAGAAAATGTGCCTTCTCCTAAGCCACAGGGTGGTAGTGGAGGTGGTTCTTATGTGGAAAGACCTACATGTGCCAAATGTGGTAAGAAGCATAGGGTAAATGTCTTGTTGGTATGGGGTGTGCTATGGATGTGGAAGAGATGGACATCAACTGAAAGATTGCCCAACCCGTTCGATCAAGGGAAGAGAGGGAAATCAAGCCCCTTCAAGCGGTTCTAATTCGGATGCTCTGAAGAAGAGTCGCTTTTAAGCTCTCCAGTCTCGAAGTGATCAAGAGGGATCTCCGGATGTTGTAACCGGTATGTTGCAAGTATTTTCCATTGATATTTATGCATTATTAGACCCTGGTGCTACTTTATCTTTTGTTACACCCTTGGTAGCTATGAAATTTGATGTACTCCCTGAAACTCTTATAGAACCTTTTTCAGTTTTCACTCCAGTTGGTGACTTAGTGGTTGCAAAAAGACTCTATAGAAATTTCCCTGTTTCTTTACCTCATAGAGTCACTCGAGTTGATTTGGTAGAGTTAGATATGTTGGACTTTGATGTCATCTTGGGGATGGATTGGTTGCATGCTTGTTTTGCTTCCTTTGATTGTAGAACTCTGGTAGTAAAGTTTCAATTTCCTGATGAGCCTTTTTTTGAATGGAAATGGGGAAGTTCAAGTCCTAGAGGTTGATTCATTTCGTGTCTAAAGGCTTGTAAAATGATTTCTAAGGGTTGTATCTATCATATAGTAAGGGTTAAGGACGTTGAGTCCGAGACTCCTCCTTTGGAGTCGATTCCCATAGTGAGGGAGTTCCCTGGGGTTTTTCTTGATGACTTGCCTAGTGTTCCTCCAGAATGGGAAATAGACTTTAGGATTGATCTTATACCAGATACAAAACCCATATCTATTCCTCCTTACCGGATGCCCCCAGCTGAATTGAAAGAGTTAAAGGCTCAACTCAAGGATTTGCTAGATAAGGGTTTTATTCAACCAAGCATATCCCCATGGGGTACACCGATATTATTTGTGAAAAAAAAGGATGGGTCCCTTAGGATGTGCATTGATTATCGCCAGCTGAACTAGGTCACTATAAAGAATAAATACCCGCTCCCCAGAATTGATGATTTATTTGACCAACTCCAAGGGGCGAGTTATTTTTCAAAGATTGACTTACGTTCGGGCTATCACCAACTAAGGGTGAGAGATGCTGATATTCCTAAAACAACCTTACGAACTAGGTATGGTCACTTTGAATTCTTAGTGATGTCTTTTGGTCTAACCAATGCTCCGACAACTTTTATGGATCTTATGAATGAGGTGTTTATACAATACCTTGATTCATTTATGATCGTCTTTATTGACGATATTTTGATTTATTCTAAGAGTGAAGGTGGTCACATGGAGCATTTGAGTATAGTTTTGCAAGTCCCTAAGGACCAACAATTGTATGCTAAGTTTAGCAAGTGCAAGTTTTGACTAAGGTCGGTTGCGTTCCTCGGTCATATAGTGTCAAGCCTCGGTATAGAGGTTGATCGTAAGAAGATTGACACGGTTAAGAATTGGCCTAGACCTCTGAGTCCCAGTGATATACGAAGCTTTTTGGGCTTGGCCGGGTATTATAGAAGATTTGTTGAAGGCTTCTCATCTATTGCTTCTCCGTTAACAGCCTTGACTCAAAAGAAATGCAAATTTGAATGGTCTGAGGTTTGTGAGAAGAGTTTCCAAGAGTTGAAGGATAGACTCACCACCGTTCTAGTGTTGACCTTACCAGATGGTATTGATGGGTTTGTAGTTTATTGTGACGCTTTTCGAGTAGGTTTGGGATGTGTCCTTATGCAACATGGCAAGGTGATTGCCTATGCTTCGAGACAACTCAAGGTACATGAAAAAAATTACCCGACCCATGATCTAGAACTGGCAGCGGTAGGTTTTGCCTTGAAAATTTTAAGGCACTACTTATATGGGGTCCATGTTGATGTGTTCACTGACCACAAGAGTCTCCAATATGTGTTTAGTTAGAGAGATTTGAATCTCCGACAAAGGAGGTGGTTGGAACTTTTAAAAGATTATGATATGAGTGTCCTTTACCACCCAACAAAGCTAATGTAGTTGCCGATGCCTTAAGTTGAATGACTATGGGCAGTGTGGCTCATGTAGAAGATGAGAAGAAGGACCTAGTTCACGATGTGCATAGGTTGGCCTGATTAGGTGTCCAACTGGTAGATTCCTCCAAGGGTGGATTCATGGTTTACCATAATTCCGAATCATCTGTTCAGGTTGATGTGAAGTCTAAGCAACATCGTGATCCTATTTTGATGAAGTTGAAAGAATCGATTCTCAACAAATCCGTTGAGGCTTTCTCCCAAGACGGAGATGGGGTGCTTAGGTACCAAGGTAGATTGTGTGTTTCGGATGTTGATGGCTTGAGGGATCACATACTAGACGAGGCTCATAGTTCGCTATATTCTATTCATCCGGGAGCTACCAAGATGTATTGTGATATGTGGGAGGTCTATTGGTGGAATGGCATGAAGAAGGATATATCGGGCTTTGTAGCAAAATGTCCAAATTGTCAGCAAGTGAAAGATGAACCCCAAAAACAAGGAGGTTTATTACAAGATATAGATCTTCCCACTTGTAAATGGGAGGAGGTGAATATGGACTTCGTTGTGGGTTTGCCTCGTACTCGAAGGCGACATGATTCAATTTGGCTCATTGTTGATAGGTTAACAAAATCAGCAAATTTTCTTCCTATCAGGATTTTCTTCTCGGTGGCAGACTATGCTAAGTTATACCTCGATGAAATAGTGAAGTTACATGGGTTCCTTTGTCCATCACATCAGATCGGGGTACTTAGTTTACTTAACATTTTTGGAAGGCATTCCAAAGAGGACTTGGTACCAATGTTAAACTTAGTACCGCTTTCCACCCTCAGACGGATGGTCAAGCAGAATGGACCATTCAAACCTTGGAGGATATGTTGAGGGCGTGTGTGATTGACTTTAAGGGAAATTGGGACAATCATCTTCCATTGATTGAATTTGCCTACAACAATAGTTACCACTCAAGTATTACCATGGCTCCGTTTGAAGCACTCTATGGTAGGAGGTGTAGGTCTCCGGTGGGTTGGTTTGAAGTAGGTGAGTTTACTCTAATTGGTCCGGATCTAGTTTATGATGCCATTGAAAAGGTTTGACTCATTATAGAGAGGTTGAAGACGGCTCAAAGTCGGCAAAAGTCTTATGTCGACAATAGGAGGAGAGATCTTGAATTTGAGGTTGGTGATTGGGTCTACTTAAAAATCTCACCTATGAAAGGTGTGATGAGGTTTGGCAAGAAGGGGAAACTTAGTCCTCGATATGTGGGGCCATACCAAATCTTGACACGTGTGGGAAAGATTGCCTATGAATTAAACTTACCCAGTAAGTTGACTCCGGTTCACCCAGTGTTCCATGTTTCCATGCTTAAGAAGTGCATTGGTGATCCGGTATCCATCCTTCCCTTAGAGGGTTTAGGAGTTGATGAGAATCTTTCCTATGAAGAAGTTTCGGTTGAGATTTTAGACTAGCAAGTTAAGGAACAAAAAGGTTGTTTCTGTTAAAGTCTTATGGAGGAATCACTTAGTTTAGGGTGCTACTTGGGAGGCCGAGGCCGATATGAAGTCCCACTATCCTTATCTTTTTCCTTCTAGTCCTACCCCTACTTGAGGTAATTAGTTCTTGAGTTGGTGTTTTGGAATAATTGTACTATGAGTTTTCGTTATGATTTTCTTATATGTGCATGTTCTTGTGAGAATTCATGTTTTGTATGTATTGGGTTTTCATGATTTATGTATTCCTCATGTTATGCTGCACTTTAGTATGAATGTTGCATATTTGACTTCATGAGGTGAATTAATGAACATGTGTGCTATACTTTTGATGATATGGCTAAATGGCTCTTTATTGGTTGACTTTGTTGAGCTTGTTGCATGGATAAGGTAGTTCCTCCTAAGATGATATGAAATTAGAAGTTGTGTGCATAATGGGTTGTGATGTAGTTTCTACTTCATTGTAATTGCATTGATTATGTCTTGCGGTAGATTGATGTTTCTCTTACGTTTTAAGCATTGTTTTAATGTGTCATGTTGTTGGGCTGCTAGTATTGAGGCGTTAACACCCCTTAGTGTGTTTTAAAGTGTCATTCGAGGACGAATGTTCCTAAGGGGGAGATAAAGTAACACTCTAGAAAATGATAGGATGAACTAGAGCCTACACGTAAGGTCCTAAATCTTTTAATGACTCCTCGAATGTTATAAGTCGTTTAGGGTGTGAGATGTGGTCTAATTGAGGTTTAGCTAAGAGGAAAGTGCCATGGCAAATGGGCCAACCCAAGGCTGCCCCAGCCAAGAATCACACTGCCTCACCTTCACAAGGGGGACCACGGACCGTGGTCCTCACCACGGCTCGTGACGCTTCCTTGGCCATGGGAAAATGGCCACCCTTTGTCCATGCCACTGCCTCAATCTCCATGGAAGGAACCACGACTCGTGGTCTTGACCAAGGCTCGTGTAGTCCTCCGTGAAGATGCCTTAGGAAGTTGGCCTCAAGGTCCAAGAGGCAAGCTCACTGCCTCAAGGACCACGGGAGGAACCACAGATCGTGGTCTTCACCACGGACTGTGAAACCTCCCGTGGTGATGCCTTGGGCTTGTGAGCTTGAGGTGCCCAAATCCTAGACACTGCCCAAGCTTCTACGAGAATGACCACAGACCGTGGTCATCACCATGGGCCCTGAAAGTGCCCTTGATGCTTATGCGTAGTCACTTATTGAGGGTGTTCTAAGTCTTTTCCCTATTTCGTCAAATTAATATAGGGGCGTTTTGGGTATTTTAGAGGTGAAGTATACACTGATTTTAAGTCATAAAACACAAGGCTTAGTCATTAATTCATAACTCCCAAAGAATTTACAAATTCTCTCTTCTCTCTCCTAGAAGTTCCTCCATTGAAGAACAAAGAAGAAGGACAAGGTTAGGGTTCAAGCCTCAAGTTTTCACTCCAAATTTCATGGGAAAGCTTCAAATAAGGTAAGGGAACCTTGATTCATGGAATACTTTCCTCCATGAAGCCCTCTCAACTAAATTTCGAAAATGGGTTTAAGATTCAAAAACTAGGGTTTTCATTCTAGCCATGCGTTCTTTCTAAAATCGTTTTCATTATATTGTTTTATGTATATTATGGATGATTTGATGTTTAAATGGTGATTTTATAGTAAAACTCCCCTTGAACCCATGAACTATCCCATGACCCCAATTTCATGAATTTTAATGAAGTTATTGATGCAATATGCTTAATACTATGAAATGTGGTTATGCTAATTTGGTTATGAAACCTTGTCTTGTTCATGTTGATAATAGCATATCCTAAATGTAGTTGTGAGACTTGGTTCATGACCTTGAAAAAGGTGAATTGTGAAGGATTGTTCATGATTGTTGCTAGTTATTGATGAACTTATGAACTCATTTGAAAGTTGAGAATCTTATGACTATTGTGTGAATTGAGGTTTTGTTGGATGACTAATTTCCCCCTATCCTTACACATGTTTATGTATAATTTGTCTAGGATGATGTTGATGTTGTTATGTTGATTAAAAGGCTAATTCTCATGAAAACACTATCAATAATGAGGTGAAAGTTACTCACCCTATAATGATGATTCTAAGGTGAAAGGTAGTTCTCACTAAAATGAATCTATGAGCTATTTAGTGAATTGTATGGAATGAAGGGTAAAGTATGCCTTCACACATGTAAGTACAATTTAGTGCTAATTATGTATAATTGGGAATAATGCTTAGTACCGAGTGGATATGTACAATGAGGAAAAGGCCCATCCGCTATTGCAATAGGTTGGGTCATCTATAGTAAATTCATGAGATGGAAGCTCCTCCACTAATGCAATAGGTTGGGTTTCTAGTAGCAATCTCCCTATCCCATAACTATGTGCCAAACATAGGACTTAGCTAGTGGATCCATTTAGAAGCTAAATATGATTAGTTCTATCTTCGGCAAGTAAGAACACCATCTTTCGGTGTGGGGTTAGATGACACCGGATTCCATGTAGCTCACATGGTCTATGTCGGTTATGGCTAATCTTCCCTAATAATAATAATGAGATAATGAATTTGATATGAACTATACTATGACTTCTTAATGGGTTTACTTAGTAGGAGTGGGGGTAAGGAACTTCACTCATACATTGCACTAGTAGATTTATTAGGATATTATGGAATGGTTTCCTTATGGCATGATGAGTTCTGAATAGATGACTTTCTTTATGGTTAATTTATGTACTTGTATGATTCCTCATTTATGATTATGGAACATGGTAAGCTTGAAGATGATGTTAATAGATATGTGGCTTCAAAGGGATGCTTAGTAAGGTTGGTATTATGGGATGCCAACCATACATTGCACAAGTGTTCTAAGAGGTTGCTATGGTATTGGTATGACTATGTTATGAGTGTGTTCTGACTATAACTTGTCTTTTATGTTGAAAAATGCATATTGGCTTTCCAAACTTGATAAATGCATGCTTCTAAGAAAGATGTCCTATTTAGCATGTTTAAATGGTTTTATGCATGTTTCCATACTTGGTACATAGTTGTGCTAACCCCTTCTTTTCTACATACTATGAGTGTAGGTTCTGGACGTTGATTCATTACTTCCTTCCTTAGAGTAAAGCTTGGGTCGACTATTCCCTATGTTTTGGTGAGTCCTCCACTTCGATGAGTAGACACTTTATTTCAGTCTTAGTTTTTAGTAGTATTTTCTTATGTTCAGACTTTCATTGATGTAAAGGGTTAAGTCCCTAATTTCATACTCTTTTGTTTTAGATGGTTTTAGTGAGACAAGTCTAGTATTTCCACAACTCTTATTATATGAAGTTTGAAGTTTGACTTCTATTACAAAGTTTTTAATTTTCCGCATTATTTCTTTTGACATTATGTGTATGATTATGCTAAGGGCTTGTATGCGACCCCTTCGGAGTCAACTACACCATGTTACGTTTAGGGGGGAACCCCGGGTCGTGACACTAAATCTATCAAAACAAAGCCCTTAGTGAGTCCAAATCTCGGACTTATCAACACCCCCAACTAAAACCTTTTCTTGTCCTCAAGTAAAACTCAAATTCAGCAGTTCAAAAATGATGTCTTAAACAGTGCTACATAAGACTCACCATGAATGCACTCAACACGACTCAACTTACTCATGCAATGATCAATTGTGCACTCAAAGATTCAAATTGTGACTCACCATTATCAAAGATGCTCAAGTTCCCAATACTTGCTTCAAATGCAAGTTCAAGCTCAACAAAGGTACTCCAATGCCCTCACAACAAAGATGATTCCATATTCACGCATTATTTCTCAGCAATTTAAAGTTCTAGAATAATCATATACAACTCTCACACTCACAAAGATGAACACATGCATGACTTCACCCATGTGTTTACCCTTATTTTTCAATCAACATTTGTTTCAGCTCACTCAAGATCATAAAGGTCTTTTCATGGCCTGTAATGGGGCTGAGTGTCAAGGTATATATATATATATATATATATATATATATTATTTTTAAAAAAACATTTTCAAAGAGGGATTCCTCACACTTCTTGATTTTCCTTCTCTTTTCACCACACCCCCAACATAGGATTTTGGCGTAAGTTGGCTATTCAAACACACCACACTTCATGAGAGTTATAGGTGAATGGATAAAGAGAGGTCACAATTGTTCAAGTTTCTTCCAAGAAAAGGGGTAAGGCTCAATAGGGTTCAAGCAAGGTTCACACATCTCACAAGGTTGGCCACAAAAGAGGTATATTGTCAAATTGTTTCACTCTTCAAAATCGTTGCCTAAGATCATTTCAAGGTTCTTGCCTCACTTAGTAACGGACTAACGGGGAAAATTATAGGTGTTATAACACAATGGTTCAAAGTAATTTCAACACACAAGACATTATCATCAATATCAAACAAGACTCTACACTTTCGCTAGTGTGCAATGTTCATCACAAGAGGCTCATTCTGTAACCGGCTAGTCACAAGGAGATGCTAAAAGTTCACACATTGTCTACACACCTTTATTAGCCTCATTGTAGTCGCACATTCATTTCTTTCAATTAAGAATACTATTTAAGTCATCGATATTGATCATCACTGACACTCAAATTTGCACAAGAATAGCCACAATCACACACAAAAGTGGTGGCATAAATTTTTCAAACCATTTCCATTCAAAACAAGGAGCCACAAGCTCAAATATCAACAAAACAAGATCAAACACATATATAGCTAAAAATACTCAATATTCCCAAATAAAAACAGAACACAAGAGGTAGGTATGGAAATACCTCACCCCACCCACAAAAGAAAAACAGTTGTCCTCAAATGCAACTAAAAATAACAATAATCACTAAACCAACAGAGAGGGAGGTAAAGAATGATCCTGTCTACACAGTCGCTCCGTCTGTCGGGGGATCAATGCCCAGGGTCACACTCTGAGTCTGGGAATCAGTGTCTGGGCTAGTTGTAACACTGGCTCTACTACAACTTGCCATTGAGATGTCTGCCAATGATGTTTGGATGACTGACTGTACTATCATCTCCTTTAAATCAGGCAGGTCTCCATAGATGGTCGCCTCTTGAACATCGAGTTGCTCCTCATCTGTCTCCTCGTCTGACTCAACAACAACAACAACATCCTCCATAGTCTCATCTCTAGTGGTAGCCGGGGGCATATTAAAACTAGTCGGGAGATCAGTTCCCATAACCTCAGGGGCCTCTGCTGACTCAAACAGTGAAGTGAAGTCTGTGGACTTTAGATGGTCCACATCCTTTCTCAACTCAAAAACCTCAGCTTTCAAAGTCGTAACCTCAGTAGTAATCCTATATTGACTCTCACAAGTCTCTACTCTTGCTGTGAGAGCGTCAATAGATGTCCGGAGGGGTGTCAAAGCAGCTAAAATTGCTCGTTCAATTATCCAAGACACCTCGGCCTCTAGTTGGGAAGCCCACACATCTTCAGAATGGGTTAGGTGCCCCATCTTGAAGAGCATGGCCTAAGTGATCAGAGTCCTCGAGGTAGTCATACTTGAATAAAAAAAATTTAAACAACACCACTCCCAGGCAGCGGCACCATTTTGATGAACGTTTCAAGCACACCTTATCCAATTCTAGGTGCAAATGATCGTTAAGCAGTATAAAACCCAACAATTGAGTTGGGGTCGAATCCCACATGGAGCGGTACGTGTTCAAATTCAATTAAGAAGTACACATGAGATCTAACTAGCTATAGGAAAATATATTATCGGAAAATGACATATCAAATGAAAGGGGTGACACGAATGTCAAATGGAGGTTTTTGGGTTTCCAAATTATCAACTACAATCAGTCAAATAGCAATGAGATAACAATAAGGAGAGAAATTCTTGGGATGTGATCGAATATAGGTGAAGTTCGATGTAGGGGTGATTGAAAATACTAGTAAGCAGCTAAATATCAGTGGGTAGACTAGACTATAATTGAAATAGCTTTCTCTCGAACAACTATTTCGCTTCAAGTGATTTGTCTTGAACATCAACAAGCATAGCAATTAAAAACATCCCAAAACCTTAATGCATCTTCTCTCTCGAGCAAGATGTGTAGGACTGAGTTTAGGATTCACTCTCTCGAGCTGAACCCATATCAACCCAATACATATAAATCAATAATTTTAGTTCTAAAACTTCTCTCTTGAGAAACTAAGAAAACTAGAATAGAACTGCATTTGCAACTACAATTCATATATTAATCCACAATTACTGATTAACCCCACTTTAAAATAACATTTAGACTAGTAATTAACAATACCCACACACAAATTCAACCCATAATCACATGATCACACCCCAAGAATTGGGGTTTTAGCTGGACATCATAAAAAGATAAAACCCATTACCGAATCAATTAGCCATCAACTAGGTAAGAGGAATTCAAGCTTTACAATGTTCCAATTCAAAGAAAATTAGAAACCCACTTGTGAAATCTCCCAGTTGAGTCTCAAAAGCTTCAAGTCTACTTAGAAAACTGTTCTACACTAAAAATGGATTTTCTGTTTGATGTCAAAGATAAATAATTTGATTGAAAGATAGATAGATCCTTAACTAAATGTTCAAAATCTTATTTATAGTTACCAAAAAAAAGCTACGAAGGGCACTTCGGTGAAGTAAGTACGGCTCGCCAAACTACTCGGCGAGCCGCCCTTTGATCTCTTCCATCGCCCTTTTGCCTTAACATTCAACATCCTCAAGGTCTGTAACTTTGGGCGATCTATCTTGGCTTCACGAAACTATTTGGCGATCCGCCAATTGCTCATTTTCATCATCGACTTGGTTTTGCCTTCAAGGCTTGACACATTGGAACTTTAGGTGGTCTCATATCCACTCGGCGATTCACCAAATGCCCTTGGCGATCACCAGGCTTGCTTTTGTTTATTTCCTTAGCTTGTTTTGTTCCTTTTTGCCTATTAGTGTCCTTGCTTTGCTCCTCAATCCATATACTTGAAAATCAAGGCATTAACATAAGTTTATAACATAAATTAGACATGTTAGGACACTAAATATATTAATACAAAGCCCTAAATGAGTCCAAATCTCGGACTCATCAACATGCCACCCTGAAAGAGGGCACACGGAGTAGTGATTGATGAGGAGACATCTACCTCCAAGGCCAAAAAGCTCCCTCAAAAGGGAGGCAATGGTAAGGGAAAAGAACCCGTAGTTGTGCCTTCGAAGGAGGCAAGCTTTGATAGTGAGGGGGACTCACATGATTCTCAGGCTTCTATCTTTGAGCCTAAGGATGATCAGCTGCTATAGGCCCGGCAAGCGGAGGTACGCTCAAAATCTCGTCATGATCTATATAGGATTCCTGAGTCGAGCCCTCCAGCTTAAGCTCTAGTGCCTCTTCCTGCACAGACAGTGGTCCTAGAACCACCAGTACAGGGTCCTCCTCCCCAGTCAATCCACCGGTTAAGGGCTGAGGGATTGAGGGCCATCTTAAAGGAGAAGAGATTGTCCACAGATGGTGTGGTGGACATGTATCCAGTAGTGTGGGACACTCTTAGGTTCCACAAATTTGACATCTTTACCAATCCCTGTGGCTTATTTATTCCCACTTGAGTCCGAGAGTTTTACGCAACCTATAATGACTTGGTGCCTCAGGGGAAGAAGAAGGGCAAGTGCCTTCAAACCAGTGGACTTTGTGGTGGTTCGAGGGAAGATGGTTAAATGCAACAACGATGATATAAATGCAATATTTGACCGTGCCTTTGACTTTATACATGACTACCAGAGTATGATCACGACAAAGACTCTGAAGGATTTAAAAGGTTGGTTGGCCCCCCTACTTTTTGACACCACCTTGATATGGATTGAGCCTGGAGCGCTAATAGAGAAGAAGGACCTTAATGTAGCTGCTAGATATGGGTTTGGATTCATCAGCAACACTATCATGCCATCACAGAATGAGTCCATTCTCTGTCACCCAAAGGCGTCCTGTCTTGGGTCTATCATAGCCAGGAAATGGCTAAATCTGGGGCTGGTTTTTAAGCAGGAGAAGGCCATGAGGGCCAAGAAGAACCAGACGTCCCTCCCCATTCCAGTGTTGATCACCGAGTTATGCAGATGAGCCCATGTCCCCAAAGATGAGAAGATGGATGTGGATGTGACACCAACCTCCTCTACTGACATCTGGCATATTGAGGCTGACTACTAGAGGGATGAGGCTGATAGGAGGAGGGCACCTCCGCTGGACACATCCCCAGAGGTTGACATTGAATTGATACCTATAGAGGCAATCATGCCTACTCCATCCACTGGGCCTTCATATACTACTAGCTCTAGTCCTTCTGCAGTCCCGAGTTCTTCTAATGCCCCCCTCCCCTTAGATCTGCTGCTAGTACTTCTACATCCCGACCTCCGATCACCCAGGTGATGCTGTTCAAGATAGGGGCACCTTGCCCTGAAATGACCCAAAAAATTCTTAAAAATGTGCTTCGAAAGTTACCGGAAACTTGTTTAGCTATATATAAATAAATAAAATCCGTTTCGTTTTTCGAAAATCCGACCATATTCTTGTTTAGGGGGTCAAATTGAGTGGGGAATGGGTCTAACCCAAATTTTAGAGCAACCGTATCAAAATCTGAAATTTCCAAGCGAAGCCTTTTTCGAGGGTCTACTTTGGAGGGTCATATCTCGTAGCACACAAATTATTGGGTGGCCAATAACATATCCATGGAAAGCCCTTTGAGTTAGCTACCTAACGCACTTCGTTTCACCTCATTCGGAGTTCGGACGAAGAAGTTATGCCCATTTTCGTAAAATCTGTCCGGCAGAAAAGACAATTTTCAGTGAGCGTTTTTACTGTTCACCCGCCTCATTTTTTTTCTAAATGTTGGACCATTTTTCCAAAGGGCATATGTTATTTCCTATATACCATTAGTTCAATTCCCATCTCTAAAACATTTCCCAAAACACCTCTCCCATACTTCGACACATTTTCTCTCAAGTTCTCTCAAGAACCCTAATCCAAAACCTTCCTCGAGATTGAAGAGACTCTTGCTCCAAGTTCCAAGCTTCCATTGAAGACACTCTCAAGACCTTCATAAAAAATCAAGGTATGTGGTGTTGAACTCATGGGTCCTTCCACCCATAGTGCCTAGACTCTATTCTACTCACTAATTCATGGTTTAAGTTAAGATTCATAAATTAGTCTTGTTCTTTGTAATAATTTCCTGCACATTGAATTTTAAACATGAAAAGTGATTGTTTTGAGCATGTTGTGACTCTAGAACTTGAACCTAAATTTGGAATGGATGTGGAGATTTTCATGTGGTATTGTGGGTGTTAAAAAGGTGTTGTTGTAGGTTGTTCATTGGTTTGGCTGCATAATTACTACCCTATTTTCCATGCTCTTTGATTCCATTACATGCCTTCAAGGTGTTTGACAAAATGTCCAATTATGGAGAATTGATGAATCGATGCTTTAAAGCTTGAGTTATGAGATGTATGGAAATCCAGAGATGTGTTGATGACAAACTAAGCTTGTGTATATGTTCATTCCATACGTGAGATTGCATTAGAGCCTAATGGGAATTTCCTATATAAAGTGTTGCATGACCATGCCCGGTCCGGGGGAAAAGAACCGGACAACCATGTGAGAGGTTTATATCTCACCACCTAGGATGCTTAGGGTGTGACCAACATCAACCACGTGAGAGGTTTATATCTCACCACCTAGGATGCTTGGGGTGTGACCAACATCAACCATGTGAGATGTTTATATCTCACCACCTAGGATGCTTGGGGTGTGACCAACATCAACCATGTGAGGGGTTTATACCTTGCCACCAGGGTGTCCGGGTGTGAACGGCATCCCCCATCCTAAGTTGGGGTTATAGATTGGTTGGATCATGCATACACATATGATATCCACTATTAGTATAGATTTACTTAAACATGTTTTGACTTCACTTTGATCATGCATCCTCATATTGTTATTCATAATGCCTATGAAACTATTTCTTGTATTTCGATTGTGTCCTTGTCTATTGTTGTGTTGCACCCCGCATACTTAGTACATTCCAAGTACTAACGCATATTTTGCCTACATGATGTCACCATGTAGGGACCGGAGCTACTCTTGATCCTTCTCTCCATTCACGTGGCTAGTACGGTGCTTATCCGAGTTGTTGGAGAGTCCTCAATGATTCGAGGGCTATGTTATGTTTCCTACTCCTATGTTTTGAGACTTTAGCTTGCAATTGTATTTTGACTATGAGGGGATCCGATAGTATGTCATGGCCCCGTCCTATCTATGTATGTAGAGGTGTGCGTTGGACAAGTATTTTGTAAATGAGCTTGACTCTTGTTCTATGATGTCATTTTGAAATGGTTTGCCCTTAGTCCCTATTTCCCATTAAATAAATGTTGAATGTACTTCCGCGACCGATGAAGTGTGAGGACAAGTTTGAGAGGCTTGTTTGGGGTTCCTTCGGGTTCCTCATTCGCCATGTCACGTCTAGGCCCTAGGCTTGGGTCGTGACAAGCTTGGTATCAGAGCACTAGGTTGTTAAATCCTTGGAGTCCAACACACCGCGTTGAGTAGAGTCCTAATCATGGTTGTGAATCGTGCCACGACTATGAATGGGAGGCTACAAAACGTTTTAGGAAAGGTTTCCCTTCTTCATGTTCTATGTCGTGCTTAGAGTGCGATAAGGTGATTCCTCCCTAACGCTTGTTCTTTGGATTGCTAGATCATCATCCCAAACATGAGGGGAAGACGGGCTCGATCACCGGAAGATCCACCCACCAATGGTGAGCTTCGTGATGCACTCACCAAGCTTGCACAAGTGGTAGCTAACCAAGTGCAACAAGGAGCCCAAGCTCCTCGAACTACCACCCCGGGGGAAAGGGTGAGAGATTTCATGAGGATGAACCCTCCGGTCTTCCATGGTTCAAAGCTGCATGAGGACCCGCAAGAGTTCATCGATGAGGTATGCAAAATCTTGACCATTATGGATGTTGGTGCTTGTGAGAAGACGGAATTGGCGGCCTACCAACTCAAGGGGGTTGCTCAAATTTGGTTTGATCAATGGAAGGGCGAGAAAGGTAATGGCTATGTGGTGTTGTGGGAGGAGTTTAAACTTGCTTTCCTTAATAGGTTCTTCCCTCTTGAGCTTAGGGAGGCAAAGTTGGTGGATTTCATGAACTTGAAACAAGGAGCTATGAGTGTGAGGGAGTATGCCCTCAAATTTGTCCAACTCTCCAAGTATGCACCTCACTTGGTGGCCGACTCTAGGTCAAGGATGAACAAATTTGTGATGGGTGTATCCGACTTGGTTAGTGAGGAGTGTCGGTCCGCTATGCTCATTGGAGATATGGATTTGTTTCGGTTGATGACTTATGCCGAGTAAATGGAGGAGGAGAAATTGAGGAAGAAAAGGGGGCACGAGGCCAAGAGGGCCCGATTGGAGAATAGGTTCCCTAAGGGTGCTAGATTTTATCAAGGCCGAGGAAACCCTCATGTCAACCGGGGATTTGCTATCAATGTTCCTAGACTCAAGGGGGAGGTGAAGTGGGTTCTATGGATGTATGCCCTAAGTGTGGGAGGAAGCATAGTGGTCCTTGCATGAAGGGTTCGGGTGCTTGCTTTGAATGTGGAGAAGTGGGTCATAAGAGGTTTGAGTGTCCCAAGATCCGCAACAAGGTCCGAAGTGCTAACACTACTCCTTTGGGTAGAGGTGCTTCTCAAAGTGGTGCCCCAAGGGACAATCGATTTTATGCTTTGCATGGTAGACAAGGTGTTAATGAGACCCCAGGTGTGGTGACCGGTATGTTGCAAATCTTTGATCTTGATGTTTATACTTTGATTGATCCGGGTGCCACCCTTTCCTTTGTTACCCCCTTAGTTGCTAGAAAATTTCATGTCGAGTCGGAATTGTTGCATGAGTCATATGAAGTATCTACTCCCATTGGTGTCTCTATTGTTGCTAGAAAAGTGTATAGAAATATTCCGGTTTGCATATTGAATAAGTTGTTGCCTTGCAATCTTGTTGAGTTGAACATGGTGGATTTTGATGTTATTCTTGGGATGGATTGGTTGCATGCATATTATGCTTCTATTGATTGTAGGACTCGTAAAGTCAAGTTCCGATTTCCTAATGAACCCGTCCTTGAGTGGGAGAGCCGGGATGTTGTGGTGAAGGGGAAATTCATTTCTTGCATTAAAGCCCATAGGTTGATTTCTAAAGGGTGCTTGTACCATATTGTGAGAGTCAATGATGTGGAGTCTAAAGTCCCTTCTATTGAGTCTATTCCGGTTGTTAATGAGTTTTTAGATGTCTTCCCAGAAGACCTTCCCGGTGTCCCTCCCAAAAGGGAGATAGATCTTGGTATAGACCTCCTTCCCGATACTCAACCTATTTCTATCCCCCCTTACCGTATGGCCCCGGCGGAGTTGAAAGAGCAATTAAAAGATTTGTTAGAGAAGGGGTTTATTAGACCTAGTCATTCTCCCTGGGGTGCTCCGGTTTTGTTTGTGAAGAAGAAAGATGGGTCTCTTAGAATGTGTATTGATTATCGACAACTTAATAGGGTTACCGTCAAGAATAGGTATCCTCTTCCAAGGATTGACAATTTATTTGACCAATTGCATGGGGCTAGTCACTTCTCTAAGATTGATCTTCGATCAGGGTATCATCAAGTGAAGGTTAGGGAGTGTGATATTTTCAAGATGGCCTTTCGTACTAGGTATGGGCACTATGAGTTTGTGGTGATGTCTTTCGGGTTGACTAATGCTCCGGCTCTCTTTATGGATTTGATGAATAGGGTTTTCAAACCCTACCTTGATTCTTTTGTGGTGGTGTTTATAGATGACATCTTGATCTATTCTCGGGGTGAGGAAGAGCACAAGGGTCACTTGAGGGTTGTACTCCAAAGATTGAGGGAAGAGAAGTTGTACGCTAAATATGAAAAGTGTGGGTTTTGGTTGAAGGAAGTTGCTTTCCTAGGACATATGGTGTCGGGGGATGGTATTAAAGTGGATCCTAAGAAGACCGATGTTATTAGGAATTGGCCTAGACCTTTGACCCCGTCGGATATAAGGAGTTTCTTGGGTTTAGCGGGTTATTATAGGAGATTTGTGGAAGGGTTTTCTTCTCTTGCTTCTCCTATGACTAAGTTGACTCAAAAGAAGGCTAAATTTGTGTGGTCGGATGAGTGTGAGGAAAGCTTCCAAACTTTGAAAGAAAGGCTTGTGTCCGCTCCTATTTTGTCACTTCCGGATGGGTTAGAAGGTTTTGTTGTTATTGTGACGCTTCCCGTATTGGTTTGGGTTGTGTGTTGATGCAAAGTGGTAAGGTTATAGTGTATGCTTCTAGGCAACTTAAGGTTCATGAAAAAAATTACCCAACCCATGATCTTGAATTGGCCGCCGTGGTTTTTGCTTTAAGATTTGGCGTCATTATTTGTATGTGGTGCATGTTGATATCTTCACCGACCATAAGAATCTCCAATATGTGTTCACGCAAAAAGATCTTAACTTGAGACAAAGGAGGTGGTTAGAATTCCCTTAAGGATTATGATATGAGTGTTCACTATCATTCGGGGAAAGCTAATGTGGTGGTGGATGCATTGAGTAGATTGTCCATGGTTAGCTTGGCTCATGTGGAGGAAGGTAGTAAAGAGTTGGCTAAGGAGGTCCATCGGTTGGCCAAATTGGGAGTTAGGTTAGAAGGGGTGGATAGTGGAGGAGTAGTTGTTGTTGATGGTTCAAGGTCTTCCTTGGTTGATGAGGTGATAGTCAAGCAAGATCTTGATCCTTCTTTGGTAGAATTAAAGGCTTCGGTGAGTAGTGGTAAGGTGGAGGTTTTCTCCCAAGGGGGAGATGGTGCCCTTAGGTACCAAGGTAGATTATGTGTTCCTTGTGTGAGGGAAAGAATCCTTGATGAGGCTCATAATTCTTTTTATTCTATTCATCCGGGGTCAACAAAGATGTATAGAGACTTGAGGGATGTGTATTGGTGGGGCGGTATGAAGAAGGACATTGCAAAATTTGTTTCGGGTTGCCATAGTTGTCAACAAGTCAAGGTCGAACATCAAAGGCCGGGTGGCCTAACTCAAGACATTGAGATACCTACTTGGAAGTGGGGAAGAAATCAACATGGATTTTGTAGTGGGCTTACCCAAGGCTAGAAGAGGCTTTGATTCGGTTTGGGTGGTGGTTGATCGGATGACAAAGTCGGCTCATTTCCTACCGGTTAAAACTACTTACGGGGCTGAAGAGTATGCCAAGTTGTACATTCATGAATTGGTAAGGTTGCATGGGATTCCTTTGTCTATCATCTCGGATCGTGGTGCCCAATTCACTTCTCACTTTTGGAAGTCATTCCAAAGGGGTCTTGGTACAAAGGTAAAGCTTAGCACGGCCTTCCACCCTCAAACGGATGGCCAAGCCGAAAGAACAATTCAAACCTTGGAGGATATGCTTAGAGCTTGTGTATTGGAGTTGAAAGGTAGTTGGGATGATCATCTTCCTTTGATTGAATTTGCATACAACAATAGTTATCATTCTAGTATCGGTATGGCTCCTTTTGAGGCACTTTATGGTAGACGGTGTAGGTCACCGGTTGGGTGGTTTGAAGTTGGAGAGGTGGCCTTGTTGGGTCCGGATCTGGTCATGGATGCTCTTGAGAAGGTAAGGATGATTAGGGAGAGGTTGAAAACAGCCCAAAGTCGTCAAAAGTCTTATGCCGATGTGAGGAGACGGGATCTTGAATTCAAAGTGGGTGATTGGGTTTATTTGAAAGTTTCTCCAATGAAAGGTGTGGTTCGTTTTGGTAAGAAGGGGAAATTAAGTCCTAGGTATGTCGGTCCTTATGAGATAATAAGAAGGGTTGGTAAAGTAGCCTATGAGTTGGGGTTGCCCAAGGAGATGGAATTAGTTCATCCGGTATTCCATGTATCGATGTTGAGGAAATGTGTTGGTGATCCTAACGCTATTGTACCTCTTGAGGTTGTGGGTGTTGTAGAAGATAATTTGACGTATGAAGAAGTCCCGGTTCAGATCTTAGATAGACAAGTTAAAAGGTTGAGGAACAAAGAAGTGGCGTCCGTTAAGGTGCTTTGGAGAAATCAACAAGTGGAGAGTGCTACTTGGGAGGCCGAAGCGGACATGCAAAGACGTTATCCTTATCTATTCAACTCCACTCAAGCCTAAGGTATTAAATCAAGTCCTTTGTACTCCATTGAGTCTTACATTTCAGCCCTGAATCATTAATGTGCATATATGTTTAAATTGATGAGTTATGGATGCTTTACACTAAGTTTTGAAATCTTGAAGTGATGTTTAAATAAAATTTTTGCATTCATTGTTTGG